>NW_010133973.1:0-284 GCF_000699245.1 Pterocles gutturalis | reverse complement strand
ACCCTGGCATGAAGGCTGGGCAGCCACGGCACCACCGACTTTTTCAGTTCTATGAAGGAGCCTGGGAGATGGTCTCCTCTCCCTGCATCCCTCTGGCAGCCTGCGCCCCTGGGTGCTGTGCTCCTGCCCTGCTCTGGGGTGGCCGGCTGGGGGGGGAGTGGCAGGTGGGGAGCCCCCGAGGAAACGGAGAGCAGATGGCAGGGGCATGAAAACACGGGGCAGTCTGCCCACGCATCCGTTACCGTTCTGTTCAGAGGGGCCGTTACATGATTTACTCCAACTTT
>NW_010133972.1:0-11532 GCF_000699245.1 Pterocles gutturalis | reverse complement strand
GGTCGCATGGCCCTGCCGAGCCCGGAGCGCGGATCCCGGAGCTTCAGGTGCCGCTGCGCGTCTCGGGGTAATGGAGGCCTCCGGCGGGGCTGGGGCAGGGAGGAGGAACGGGTGACCTGTGTTATGTGGCGGCACATCGGGAAGGTGGTCTGTCTCCTTGTGTTCCAGCCCTAACTGGGTACGCGAGGGTTGCTGTGTAAGTTTGGCTAGAATGGGTTCGGCTTTCATCTCCTTTCACAAAGGACTGCTGCTTAGGTGCCAGCCCAGGAATTATTTACAGAACTAACATCACTTTTAAACCAGCATGAGCCGGCACTGGATAAACTTAAGTATTTACTTCCTTAGTTGAGTGAAAGACTGAACTATGCAACTTCTGACAGCAGGTATCTAGTCTTACTTTGTATGCTGGAGGAAGGAAGCAGATAAATTCCACCGCGTGGGTTAGTCTTTTGTGTTCGTTTGTTTGGTTTTTTTTTTTAGTTTGTATATGTATTTATATGTTTGTGAGTAGCAGTAGTAGGGATGGCTAAACCAGAGACGTTTGTGTAACCAGAAGCTACATTTTGGTGCATCCAGTAATCGGGTTTTGTGATTTGACTTGAATACTTGGATCTGGAGGAGGGTTGTTTTGGTTTGTTGTTTTGGTTTGTTGTTTGTTGTTTTGGTACTTACCTATCTTGTGGAAGAAATTTATGTTCATGTTCTGCGTTTCTGTGGTGTTCTGTGTATTTTCTGAAGACAACTCTGCTGCCTTGCTGCTATCACCAAAGAATGGTAATATTAGCAACTGACCTGGGAACAAGGTGCTGCTTTTCTCTTCCTTTGCTTTTTATCACTGGATGCTTTTGTGAAATTCCAAATACCCTTCACCTTGATGACTCTAATTCCTTGATTAGAGTTTGCTTGTGTGCATGTCTTTTTCTTTTTTTTTTTAAAGTATTGTCTTTTATTAATTCAGGTGTTGGATTACCATGGGTGTAAAGTAAGCGACCCATACTGCTGGCTTGAAGATCCTGATAGTGAACAGACAGAGGTAAGCTCTCTTTGTACAGAAATAGCTGTTTTGATGTGGTTCTCTGTTATAGACCAGGTGCATGGGTGTTCTGTTTTTTGAAGGACCTGCCAATACATTTTGAAAACTTACATAGTGAATGTAGGTGTAGTTCACGTGACATCTTATGGCACCAGCAGCAATGCCATTATTTTGTACTTCTGTGTTAACGGGCGAAAGACTGGAACACTTGGTGTAACCTAGATCACAGAATTTGGAAAATGAAGGCCTTGTTTATGTTGCACTCATTTTTCTTAGACAGTTTTAATGGTCAAGGTGGTGTTGTCGTGCTGAAGAGAAACACTGATATTAGAGTGTTTTATCCAGTGTTCTAAGTACATCTGAAATTGCCATAATAAAATTGTTAGGAAAGGTTAGAAAGAAGGCTCCTTTGGCTTGCTTTGTTTGTACAGTGACAAAATGTGTGAATACTTTTTTTGGACCCTTTTTTTTTTTTTAAAAAAAAAAAAAGCCCCAAAACTTTTTCCTCCTTAAGTTAGGCTTGGTTAGTGGCTTTTATTACAGTTTGCAGATGTTGTGGTCTTTTCAGTCTGCAATCTGGCATAGGTAGACTGTGCTGCTGGAACTGGTCTTTCACTGAGAGAGAATCCTGAAAAATAATAAATATGACTGTGAGGCAATTCCTCTGATATTCGTGGCATAGGAAGTTGCAAGGGTGATGGCCAGAAAGTAGTAGGTGGCAGTGTAGAGGGAGTTTCCTCTGTAATGGCAAATAACTTTGTGGTAACTGTAGTTCCAGATTGAAAACATTGGTGTCTATCTAATGTACATGATTGTGTCAGAAAGATGATGGAGGGCAGGATCTCCATTTTAAAATATCCTGCCGGGTGCCTTTCCATTAGTGAGATTCCTTCTAGCTTCTCTTGTGTATGTGCTTACATAATACATCTTGATGAGCTAGAAGTTGGTCGAACAGAACTAACTGTAACTGTCAAGAGCAAGATAAAGTGTGTACAGTTAGGATCCCATTCACTACTTATGAATCTTTCAGCAGATACAAAGGCTCATGTGGATTAAAAAGGTTCATTTGAGATCAGGTTTTAGTGAAGAACTCTGTTATGGATGGTGGCATTGAAAATTAGTAAGGTGGGAGTATTTTGATTTTTTTTTTTGCTTCTGGCATCCTTAAGAAACAGTACACAGAGAATAGTTTTGTGCCAAATTCAGAGGGATATATGTGTGGGGAGGTAGAGTTGTGTCTTTCTTTTATAGAGGCCTTACAAATACCTGTCAGTGTTTTTTTTTTAATCCTCTGCAACAGTTGGGATTGAGGAAATGCCAAGATCTGACCTGTTGTGTCCCCGTGTTCAATACTCTCTCCACATACTGTGAACAGGTTGGGTGAGGACAGTTGGAGGAAGGTGTCTCATTCTCCAGAGGCTGTGGTTTGTATACAGGAGGCAAACTAAAGAATGGGGGATTATAAGAACCTCATAAAAATGCAGCAGCAGGGAATTAAAGTATTTTGCTTTCATAGAAGAGGTCAGAAAAAAGTAGTCTTGATGCACTAAACTCGTCTGTTTTATTGCTCGCTACTTTGTGCTCTGCAGCAGAAGCTGCTGACAGCCACTCTTTCTTGCTAGCTTTTCTTAAAAGTTTTATCACATTCTTGAGGTAGTTTGCAGGGCTCCTACAGAATAGCCATTCTGCCCCTACCAGATCAAAGAATAACCAGGCACTGTATAGAGGCAATTGAGTGACTGTGGAGGCTACAGAGAGAATTTAGAGTGTCCTTTGTAGACTTTTCAAGCCTTCAAGTCACTGACCTTGAGACCTGCGTCCTTCCCAATCTTCCTCCATGTTACTCGCTCTCTTTATGCACACCTTAATGTCCCAAACCTCCATTTGTTTGGGGGAAGTGAAAATATACTGTGTAGACCTCCAGCAATAGGCTACCTTAATCTTCTACATATTGAATACAGGACTAGAAGAATAATTCCTTGGGCATCCATTGCTCACCTGAAGTGAAAGATCCCCTATTCAGTTCCTGTTTATAACATGCTTGTTTGGTTTGAATGTGTGTAACAGTGAAAATTCTGGTTTATTCCAAGAGTGAAGACTGAACATCATTAATTTTTTAAGTTAGGAATCTTTTCTCACATGCAAACAGTCAAAATTATTTGGTGTGTGCTGTCAAACAGATCCACAAATATTTTGGAATATACTTTTCTAGAGTTAGCAGCAATAGCCATGTCAAGCATTGGTGTAGTCACAGAAGATAAGTGAGTAGGCCTCACTTTGTTTCTGCATTGATGTGTGTCAGTGAAACATCAAGTTTACTGTTTCTTGAAGCATGGAGAAAGCAGCACAAGCAAGTGAGATTGGTTTTAACTCTGGAATTTTAATGGTAGTTTCATCTCATGTCCACTGTAGAGTTAACAACTGGGACTGAAAGAAGTTATCCACAACAGCTATGACTATAAAGAATCATACACATTTTTCCTGTGGCTAATCCAAATGATCTTGGGGGCTGTGGTAGTTAGCAGTTTAGAAACAAGTAAATGTAGGGGGGCGGGATTTTTTTTGTAATTGGCTTAGTCAGGTATTTTTTGCAGTGAGAGTAGAGCATAGGTGGCATTGTACCTGATCCACTGTGGTTTGCAGGTTTCTGTTAAGTCAGGTGGTTCTGTGATTTCTCTCTGCCCTCCCTCCCCTTCTTGCACTGACTTTAATGCTTCTGTCCCTCCCCTGCATGGGTGTAACCATCACAAGGTGTTGTTCCAGGAGGGAAACCTTTGGTGGATTAGTTTTATATTGGCACACATGCTTAATCTAGGTCATCCCAAGGCCCCGTGACAGTTGGATCTAAGATGGTTCAAGAGTGAGATCTTGCCTTTTCTAGCAGCCCACAGCCTACTTTTAAATAGGTGAAAGTCAAATAGGTCTAGAAATTTTTCAGCCAGGTCACCAAGATGATCTTATTCCATAGGCAGTGTATATGTCTGCTGTAAAAAGGAGGTTATTGAAATCTGCAGGTGGCTAAACAGGACTGTTTCTTATCAGATGCATAGTCTTAGAGCTGATTAAGCCAATCATCAAGCCACATCCTCAATCTCTTCTGGAAAAGCTGTTGTTCAAGAAGTACATGCTTCCATGTTCATGATCTGTGTGCTTTACTATATCACTTTTTCCCTTTATGTGCTTGGTTGGAGTAGTCATGCGCAGCTATAAGCAAACAGAACTCCAGATACTTAAATAAAAACTGACCCCTGCTCAGATGGGGAGGTTCCTACCCCACTTTGGAGAGAAGAAGTGCAGAAGGTGGGTTCATGCTCTGCTACTGTTTGGCTGTGGATCTTTAAGACAGACTGAGGAAGCACCCCTGACATGGTCGAAGTGTTACGCTTCACTGGTAAAATGCTTCTGGTCATGACATAGGCCACAACTGCAAAACCACATTTTTACTGTTGTCTTGAGTTTGGCTTGGTTGGACTTCTCAAATTCTTGGTTTGTTTCTATACTTTGTGGGAAATAAGCTCTTTTTTTAGACTACAGCAAAGTCTTTTGCTACTGCAACTATGTCAGTCATATGGAGTACCTTAACTCGCTGACAGTGTAGGCAGTACTGCATAGCTTGTTTCAGACATGAGGGATGGACAAGGTGTGAAAGAGCAGCGATCGTGTAGCACACACAGTTGAGCTGTGGTATTGTGAACAGGTGTAGGCTTGGTTTAAGACTACAGTTAAAACTCTCAAAACTACAAATAAATGGATTTGTAGTTATAATTGACCAGTTTCTTCACATGTTTTGATAAATTTCCAATTGCACTTTGAATTTTTCTTTGATAAATACTAAAGTAAATGCTAAGAGGCAAGCCACCAGAAATCCACTTGGTTTTATTTTGTAATACTTAAAAAAGGGTAAGTGCCTTCTTGTAGAAGTTGCACTGAATTACCTTTTACTGAGAAGATATATGTGAAGATTTTGGGGGTAACTATTAAACAAACTGTAAATACTTTACCAGTCTTTGTTATTAATCTGTAATGCCAAAACAATTGCTATCCTAAGACTTCTCCTTGGAAAGTATACTCCGAGTGGAAATCATTATCTTGTTGAGAGAATAGCTTAGTGGCATATAGAAAGCATGGTTAAAAGAACTTTGTGGCATGTGTTTTTTAGATTAAATTTATTTATTCTTTTTTAAAAATAACAATTGGCCTGCTCAAGTAATGGCCAAACACTTCAGCCTCGAGCAGAGCATCTCTGCTCATAGTACAACACTTAAGAAATTATTTTGTTTTTCAAATAACGTTATTTTCTGAGACACCCATAAGCATATGCCTTACTTGGACTCTTATTCTGTCCTTTCTTCTGCTAGAAAACTCTGTTCTGGCTTATGATAGATTGTCAGATGCAGATTTCTCCAGGTAAAATAGAAATCTTTCTCTACAGGCTCATGAAGATGTGTAGAGTTACTGTTAGCCCTGTAGCCTGGGTAGCATCTGTTTAGTGCAGCATAGTGGACCAAGTTGTTTACTGTAAGAGTTTCTGCTGACATCTGTTCCTGTACTTTACCTAGAGCAATATTTCAATTACGTATTGCTTTTTGAATGGGAGTACAACCTTGCACTCAAAAGTGTAAGAACAGAGAGTTTCCAAACTGGACTGGATTCTCTTTGGTGGAACTCTTTCAAAAACCTGTAATTCCTACCTCCTTTTTAAGATAGCAATGGCATTCCCTTTTACAAACTGTCTTGGAATCTTTGGCACATACTAAGTGGAAATGGGAAAAATATATTAAGTTCCTGTAAAAGCAAAATTACCAGTGATACAGTTGTGAGTGCAGTAGTATGCTTGTGCAATGGATGCTTGTAAAGAAAAGTTTGTATATCCTCTTTGAATACCAGTAACGAAAGCAGATGTGTTGAGATGTGACTGTGCAGTTAAAAGTGAGTAACATAGTTCCAGTATGACCTTGCGGCAATGTTACTGATTTGGTCACGTTATTGATAGATGAAACAGAGATGTGTCCCAGTTTCTGTCCACTAAATGTAACTGAAAAGTGCTTTTGTCTGCCCAGTATGATGGATGGTTTTATAAATGTTTTTAGAATCATAGAATGGTTTGGGTTGGAAGGGACCTTAGAGATCATCTAGTTCAAATCCCCTTGCTGTGGGCAGGAACACCTCCCACTAGCCCAGGTTGCTCAAAGCCTCATCCAGCCTGGCCTTGAACACCTCCAGGGATGGGGCATCCACAGCTTCCCTGGGCAACCTGTTCCAGTGCCTCACCACCCTCACAGTAAAGAATTTCTTTCTAATATCTAGTCTAATCTTCCCTCTTACAGTTTAAATCCATTACCCCTCATCCTATCGCTACATGCCCTTGTAAAAAGTCCCTCCCCATCTCTCCTGTAGGCTCCCTTCAGGTACTGAAAGGCCGCTATAAGGTCACCCCTGGAGCCTTCTCTTCTCCAGGTGAACAGCCTCAGCTCTCATAGGGGAGGTGTTCCAGCCCTTCGATCATCTTTGTGGCCCTCCTGTGAACCCACTCCAACAGCTCAATGTCCTTCTTGCGTTGGGGGGGCTCAGAGCTGGATGCAGTGCTGCAGGTGGGGTCTCATGAGAGCAGAGGGGCTGAATCACCTCCCTCAACCTCCTGGCCACGCTTCTCTTGATGCAGCCCAGGATCTAGTTGGCCTTCTGGGCCTCCAGCAAAAAGAATGTCCGCAGAGGCAGGGTGGGTCAGTGTGCTGGAAACTTGGGAGAGCTGCAGTTTATGGGATGATCCTACAGGCCTTCAACTCAAAAGAGCCACAAAGAAGAAAAAAAACCGTGCAAGGCAAAAAAATAAAATAAGAAACCCAGTGAGACTGCTCTCATCATCAGCAAGTATTCCAAATCCTTGTGAGATGCCAAAACAGCTGCCTGAACTACATCCCCCCCCCTCCTCAGAACCCAATGGAGCCCTAAGCCAGCCTGGAAACCAGTCTAGAACCATAAAATGCTCTAGAACCAACAAGCGAGCTAGAACATAGTCTAAAACTATAAAGTAATCTAGAATGCTATCTAGACCTATAAAGTGATCTACAATGTAGTCTGGTACCACAAAGTGCTCTAGAACACGAGCTAGAACCAACAAGCAGCTAGAAACAAGAAGTGAGCTAGAACATAGTCTAGAACCATTGCTTTGGGTTAGGACCTGCCCTGGAACCAAGAAGCTGTCCTGAACTTGTTGATGTGAGCTAGACTATTATTCCTCTCTGGAACCAGCAAGTGACCTGAATTAGAACTGACAAGCTGTGACAAGAAGTGATCTAGAACGAACAAGTGAGCTAGAATGCAGTCTAGAACCATACAGCGATCTAGAACCTGATCTAGAACCAACATGTGAGCCAGAACCTCTTCTAGAGCCATAAAGTGAGTTAGAACGTAGTCTAGAACCACCTCCCTGCCAAACCCCCAACTCCACACGTTGCCAGCTCATGTTCAGTTTTTCATCTACCGACACCCCCAAGTCCTCCTCAGAGCTGCTCTCAATCCATTCTCCACCCAGCCTGTATTTGTGCTTGGGATTGCCTCGACCCACGTGCAGGACCTTGCATTTGGCCTTGTTGAACTTCATGAGGTTTGCATGGGCCCACCTCTCAAGCCTGTCAAGGTCCCTCTGGATGGCATCCCTTCCCTCCAGCGTGTCCACCACACCACACAGCTTGGTGTCATCAGCAAACTTGCTGAGGGTGCAGTCAAACCCACTGTCCATGTCTCTGACAATGATGTTAAACAACACTGGTCCCAGTACTGATCCCTGAGGAATGCCAGTTGTCATCGGTCTCCATTCTGACATTGAGCTGTTGACCGCAACTCTCTGAGTGCAGCCATCTAGCCAATTCCTTATCCACTGTGTGGTCCATCCGTCAAATCCATATTTTCCACTTTGGCCACCAGGATGTCGTGCGGGACAGTGTCAAACGCTTTGCAGAAGTCCAGGTAGATAACGTCAGCTGCTCTTCCTTTCTCCACTGATGCCATAACTCCATCATAAAAGGGCCCCCAGGTTTGTCAGGCATGATTTGCCCTTGGTGAAGCCATGCTGGTTACCAGTCACCTCTCCTTCATTTTCCATGTGCCTTAGTAGAGCCTTCAGGAGGATCTGCTCCATGATCTTGTCAGGCACAGAGGTGAGACTGACTGGCCTGTAGTTCTCCAGGTCATATTTGTTACCCTTCTTGAAAATGGGGGTTATGTTTCCCCTTTTCCAGTCGGTGGGAACTTCACCAGTCTGCCATGACCTTTCAAATATGATGGTTAATGGCTTGGCAGTTAGCCAAATGTTAGCCTAACGAACACAGGAATATTCGACTTATTTTGTAGAATCACAGAATGCTTTGGGTGGGAAAGGACCTTAAAGACCATCGAGTTCCACCCCCCTGCCATACTGGGAGCCAGCCTATTGGAAGCTCCTCAGCAGGGCAGGCTGAGTGCAGCCTGGAGCTCATCTCAGTTCACCCATGTGCTCTCAAGAGCATAAGATATCTTTTCTCTGAAAATGTCAGCACTTGGAGTAGTTTGTGTAGCATGTGCTGTCTAATTTTTGTATGTGTGGTCTTTGAAATTCGTGTGTTTCCATTTAGAGAGAACAAATTCAGGTACACTTAATTCTTGGGTATATTTCTTTCATCATTTCATGGAGGGGGAAGGTTGCTGTGTACTGTTTTGACTTACCACTGGGATGTGCTGTGCTGCCATGCTGGGTTTTAAAGCTGCCTATGCCAGTACAATCTTCAAAGGGAGAGCAGAAGCAAAAATTGGCCTTCCCTTGGCAATGTGTTCACCTCTTTCCTTCCTTTTTCTGAGGGGATCATTTCCTGACTCAGTTCTCACTCACTGATGCATGGAGTCCCATTTTGAGTAAAAGTTCAGAAGTCATCATCATCATCACCACTAAAGGATGACCCCAGAAACTTGTGTGTAACCATCCCACGTGTTCTTAAGCTAATATGTTTCAGCACTTAGCCGAGTTCTCTTAGGGCATCACTAATTCTGCACTCGCATGTTTAAAGCTTATCAGTTTCTGTATGTTTTGTTAGGTATGAACAAATAGCTCTCAAGTGGAGACTGACCATAATTAATGTACTTTCTCCTTTACCTTTTGGCCTGACAAGTCTCTGAAAACACGGCTTGGCATGCGATGCAGCTCTTGGCTATGCACTGCTGTGGCAGCGAGGAAAATGGGAGGGAGAGTCTGTCTTTCTCCTTGCACCATGTGCTCACTTCTCACCATGTGCAATGTCTGTAGAATGCTACAGAAAGAGCTTTATATTCTATTCTTTCCTCTTTTTCACCTGAAAATTTAATAAATGAGTAAACATTGATAGCAATTGGTAGGTGTACACCAGGTACTATGTACAGCCGCTGGATCTTCCGACAAATTGTGAAATGGATTGTAGCCCTGTTGCTCCTGTGAGTCATGCTCTGCGGTGAGGTGTAGCTCAGATGTTATCATGTGTTCATCCACTTGCTGTGTGACAGATTCAGGACAGGTAGAAACAATAGCCTCTTTCAAAGCAAGCGGGGAAAAGAGCTGTGTAAGCAAGAGGTGAGTGGATGGGGTTTCAGGCTGGAGCTGAGAGGCTGGGCTATGAGAGTGATGCTGCAGCCATCACTGCAAGGTCTGTCTCTGGATTAGAGCCACACACGCTGTGTCCTGTCCTTCTTACTCCATGTTAGACACATAAAAACCTGCATGTCTGCTTCTTAGCAGCCATGGTTCACCTTAAGACACCTGGGTATTAATTTTATGTTTATGTACTGTGCTATAAATAGGGATGGTGAAACACCAAGAGAGCACCAGGTTGTCCATGCACGCCATGGGAGTGGCAGCCTCTAACAAACAGCTGGAGCGGTAATGGTTTTGGCCACTGTCCTTAACTGTTTGTGACTGGGAGGTGGAGTGTTTTAAGGAAACCAGACTCCTCAAAGTTTTCTTCTCAGAGATTAGGTATTCTTGCCTTTTGTAAGAGCTGATCTGTGGACAGTGCTTTGGCCTTCCAAGAAATAGGGGCTGGGAACCCTGTGTGTTAGGTTAATAGGATGAACAGATGGTGCATGTGACATTTTGTATCATCTTCCAGCCCTTCACAGCTACTGCAGTGATAGTGCTGTCTGTGGACTAAAGGGTCTGTTCTTTATCCATTTCCTAATTTATTTATCATGGAGTACTGGAGTATTGTATATTTGCGGTGAAGTAGGGAAGATGGTATTTCCTGGGTATATACTGTAATTTAGCTTTTCTGTGGCCGAGGTCAGCAGCTCGGAACCGGCTCAGCCAGCACCAGACCGACCGATCTCAAGGTACAGTGGAGTTCGGGAGTTGACCGCATCCCCCCCCCACCCCGGTTTGTCCTTAAATTCGCCTGTAGAGGGCAGCGACTAGCTGCCCACAACGCACGAGAGGGCAGGCTGAGCTGAGGACCAGCTGTAGTAGGGACATCCTACCTACCCTCCAGGCAGAATGGTAACTACTCGACTTTGAGTGAGGGCTGCAAAGGCTGCCCGGACCTTTCCCCTGGGGCAGGGGGCACGTGTGTGGGGGGGCGCCCCCGCCTGCAAAAGCTGTGCCCAGGTGGACAAGCTCCTGTGGCAGATGGCTGAGCTGCAGGAGGCAGTCAGAAGGCTGTGTAGTATCAGGGAGGCTGAGAAAGAGACAGGCAACTGGTTCCAGGTGCAGCCTCCTGTGGTACCACAACCCATGGATAAGCAACCAATAGCCATCCCACCCAGTACCCTCAGAAGAAAGGGTGGCCACCAATGCAGACAGGGCAGAAGCCCGTAATGCAGAGGAATGGAAGCTTGCAAAGGCAAAGACCAATAGGAGGAAGAGGCTTACTCCAAAGGCTGAAGTGCCCTTGCAGAATCGCTTCACTGCCCTGCAAGCTGAAGAGGAATGACCCATTGCACTGCAAGAAATGCTGGAGCCAAGCAAGGCAGCCCGATCTGCTCCTAGCATAACAATTAGCTTGACTAAGAAAAAGCAACAGGTGATAGTAATAGGAGATTTTCTTCTCAGAGGCAGGGAAGCACCCATTTGCTGACCTGACCCTGTCTCTAGAGAGGTGTGCTGCTTGCTGGGGGCTCATATTAGAGATGTGACTAAGAGGCTACCAAACCTCGTGCGGCCCACCGACTATTATCCTCTACTGTTGTTTCATGTGGGCAACAGTGATATGGATGGGAGGAGCCTGAGGAGCATTAAGAAAGATTACAGAGCTCTTGGAGAGGCAGTAAAGGGCTCTGGAGCACAGGTGATTTTCTCTTCAGTCCTCCCAGTTGAAGGGAAAGGGTATTGAAAGGCCAGATAGAATCTGGCACATCAACAAATGGTTGCAGGAGTGGTGCCACAACCAGGGGTTTGGCAACTTAGACCATGGGGCTTCCTTCAAGAAGCCTGGTTTACTGGGTGCTGATGGGATCCACCTGTCCAAGAGAGGAAAAAGAATCTTTGGTCGTAGGCTTGCCAA
>NW_010133971.1:27371-52897 GCF_000699245.1 Pterocles gutturalis | reverse complement strand
ACCCAGGGAGCCTGTCCTTGACTGAGACTTGTGCCACAGAACTGAAGGCAGATGTTCTGGCACTATGAAGAGGCGTGAGGCAGTGTGCATCTTATTCTTGTGTTGCCCTCTTTCAATGAAGTTGAAGGTTCTTGGAGTATTTGTTGCTAATGATATATACATAGGTTGTTTCATGCTCAAAAAAAGTGTGATGACAAGAGGAACATAATGGTGTATATACTTTTCCTGTTATCTCTAACTGTGATGTCCAAACAAAATTTCCTTCAATGGATGGAATGTTGCGTTTTGGAAAAATCAGGTAGTGGATACTCAGTCACAGCAGTATGGAACAGCTTTCCTGGAACAGAGGAGTTGGAACTGCTTCAAAGAGTAGATGAGACTCCTATGCTCTAAGGCTTTGTCGAGAAGGACAATTACTTTAAAAACACAGAAAGCAATTCAAGCTTTGTGGGCCAAAAGTAACTTTTCAAAGAAACAAACAGCTGCCGTTCCTGTTTTACATATTAGAAAATACTTATTTTCTGGAGGCTTTGAGATTTTGTTAATGGAAAGAACAAAATTTAAATATTTCTCTTCTGGGGAGTCTTTTATGACTACATCTGTAAAATGAGTAATTTTATCTGTTTCCTAAGTGAAGTACTAGAGGGGTGACTGACTTGTGAGACTACAAGATTCCTCTTTCCACTGTCTGTAGGTCTCTTGTCTGAGATGTGTTTATACTTTCTTTTAGATGCAGGGATGTTTAGATGTTTTGGGATCTTGCTAGTTTGATCCTACTCAACACCACAGACTTCACAAAGAAAACAAGGAGTACTTTATCAGGATGATCTCTTTTGAAGGGATATATCTCCAGCAAAGTGCTTATGGTGGTGCTTGGTTCACGGAATACTCTAAGCTCTTTAGCATTGCGTGCAGAAATTCTGTTTTCTGTGTTTGGCAGTCATAAGAACAACTGAGAATTCTTTAGCACTATGGCTTTGCTTCTGTGAGATCCTTATCTCTTTTTTTGATCATCTCATGAGCTGTCCTTCCACAAAAACAAGATTGTCTAGCCATTGGGTCTGCATCAGAGCTTGTACTTACATGACCTTCATGCAAGACCGCATGTGTTGTGTACAGACTTGTCCTTAAATTCTGCATGTCTCTTGTCCATAGTTATTCTGCCAGTACTTCAGGAAGTTCTGGACTCTGCAGATGCCAGGTGTGAGATAATAAGTGTGGTAATATATACTTTGGCTTTCTAATTTCAGTAGTAGCAGATGCCTATCGCTTTGACTTGAGGAAGCTCCTTAAATGCCCAGCACTCCTGACTTGCTTGGTTGTACAGTACTCTGGTTTTCCTCCAGTTCCACATCAGCATGTGCTCCTACACAGAGTTCACCACAGTCAGGGGATGATAGATGCTTTCTTTCTGCTCTGCTTTTTGATATTGGCAAGCAAGGAGGGGTGACAGTCCTGCAAGCTGAAAACTCTGGATTTGGTGCAGTGATGTCAGGTTCACATATTCCTTTGGAACTCTCACACTGGTTACTACTGGCCTGGCATTTGACTGGTTGCTCACGAGAATGGGAGCAGTGTCTTAAATGATCTGTCTTGGACTGAGATTATCCAGAAGTGTTGTGCACTTAGCCTTGGATGTTGACAACTATCACTTTTGTGGTGCCAGAGATTTCTGTGGGAACCATTCCTGTTTTTCTAGATTTATGATACTCAGATACTTTACTTCCTCTTTTCCCCTAACCCAGGGTAAGGAAAGAGGAAGCAAACACAGGTTTGATTTTTTTATTTAGTTTTCTTTCATGGCTCCCAAATGACCAGAGAGACTTCAGTTCCAGGCCCTGTTGTGTTACCTGTAGCTGCACAATTGTGTTTCTCCTCCATGACTTCTCAACTGATGGGGAGCTTAGATGATGAAGCACTCTATTTGTGGCTTGAATAACTCTTGTGTCTAAAACAGTACTATTCAGCTTCAGTAAGGAATGTTGTTCTTGATCAACAGAATCTGAAAAGAACCTGGAACTTTCTAGAGATATAAACCATTGCTGCAGAATGGTTCAGCTCCTGAGACTGGCCTTAGTTATGTGTGACGAGTGTAACACAACACTCTTGCTGAAATATCTAGATGTTGTACTTGGAAAAAGCTGTCCTTCCGTCCGCTGCTTAAGTGTGGACTCTGGGAGACTTTTTCCCACAACTGTGTCTTCAAGTAGTTCTGCTTGAAGTTCCTGGCTGTATGGGTGGACGTAAGCTGATTACAGTGATAACCAACCTCTCTTTGAAGCTCCTTCCTTCACGGTATTGACTGTGCATCTGTTTAACATGCAGTCTCCTCCTGAGTCCAGAATTCCAGAAGAGGCAATTAAGGAGATCATATGGTTGAGAGAAAGTGAGGGAGAGGTCTGGTTTTTGTGCTTGAAGTTTTACAGTGCTTGGTGAGTGTTATCAAAGCAAAACTTTTTATCTGTACTGCATGAATGGTAAAAAAATCTTCAACAATTATGGGTTGATTTCTCTGGTTTGCACATTTGATGGCACTGTACTTTATATATCCAAACCTTACTAGTTTTTAATTTTCTATAAAGCAGGTTTGGAGGAAATATTTAACAGGACAGTGACTGTGCAAACCCACAAAAACTGGAAGGAGGGCTGAAAGGAACTTTGAGGGTCTTTGTGGATTATTTTTGACTGCTGGCCTTCATAGTAAATGTCATTATATTGCAAACTTGAGACAATAGACGACTGTGTAAAACATGCAGAAATCTTTCCTCCTCCCTGTTTTCTTATGCTAGCATTTGGTTTTCCACACCATTTTCTCTCTGCTTCAGCCCACCAAAGAATCTGCCACTGCTGAAGGTCAGCAATAAGGCAGTGCCTTGGTGGTCCAGGTGGGAGGCAGGCAGGAAAAAAGCTGACCTCGCTTCAGCATTGGCAGCTGCTCTTATTTTGTTCCAAATGAAAAGCTGGCCTTGGAAAGCTGGATTGCAAAACTTCTAATAGCTCCTAAAGTGTTCTTCGTAACTCATCCCTTCCCCTACAAGCTTTCTCAACTCTGACTGTTTGCTGTTTTGTCACAAAAATTTACTCTGTTGCTGCTTGAGTGTAATAAATAAACTGTTAAGTCAAAACAAAATGTTTGCAATTTTGTGCAAGAGACAGCCTGTGTTAAGTATCTTAAAACATCCCTCTGTTATGACCTTGACTGTTACTTGGAAGGTCGAACTCTAGTTTCCTTGGTTAAAAATATCTTTTATTTAATGTTGTATCTTAGTATCTTTGTACTATAGTAGCAAATACTGCTGGAGTTGAGAGTATTACTGTGCCATTATGTGCTGCATATAAAAACCAGGACTCTTCCTGAGGAACATTTTTTTTCTTTTTACTGGAAATAATAGAGAAGGATTTCACAAAGGAAAGATGTTGCATATCTGTTAAGTGCCTTCGGATGTGTGAACTTACCCAAGGTCGGAAGCAGATTGTGAAAAGATCAGACTATGGAGTTAAGGTAGCCCCATTCATTAATTCAAAACGTTTCCAGAAGTGTTTGTCAAATACCTAAGTAACGTACATGTTTAGATGATGCAATGTATGTTTTACAGATATTTTTCTAAACTGGTTTTACAGCTTTTGCCATTAAAATATTTTAGGGGTTGGTAAAAAAGGAAGCATTCCAATTGCTATTTAAAGAATACTGGAATTCTTCAGGAGAAAGAATTTGTAGCTTCAGATCAGTGGGTATAAAACTGGTTACAGTAAAATTTGGGTACAGAGTTTGTTCAATAAGTCTTATCAGGAATATGTATTCTATACTGTGTATGTACTTTGTTCCAATGTTGGATGTTGGACAACTTCCTCTTTCCAATCCATTATTAAAACCCTTTGGCAGAATGCTTTTCTTGTTTGCTGTGGTGTTTAATTCCAGACCTTCAAGTTCAGAAGGCTTTTTCCTGGGGAGTGGGTTTGAGGAACACCCCTAAATCCTGACAGATCAGCTTGCATCTCCCCTGCAAACCTCTATAACATCCACGTTTATTTCTAATATTTAGTGGTCTAGGATTAATCTCCCTCTATGCCAGTATCTGCATACTTCCTGCTGTCCTGTCTGCTATTGCTTTAGTTCCAGTTTTCCTCATTTTGTAAGCTCTTGATGTGGAACACTGCCTAATGCTTTGGAAAGTTGACATTTGTGTGATGGTGGTAGTGAAGCAGTGGCATTGCATCGCTTGATTCTGTCACCTTCAGGAGGGATTTCCCTTCCTGCAGTCTCTTTCTCTCTCCTGATGAAGATGTACTTGCTAAGATGAACAAGTAGGGCCCTGCTTTTTCTTTGTGACTGTGTGAGTAAATGCTCAGGAATTTTGTGTAGAAAATACTCTGATTAAACTTTAGCCTTACATATATGCATACCAAATACAGATGACAAGAGGGAAGGAACAACATCATATAGCATTGGCAGTATGGGTGTACTGAGGTTTTTTTCAGACTGAAGTAGTAATTTGTTTTACTTGGTAGCACTGAAGATAGTAACCACATTTACCCTTCAAAGCACTAAACCACTTTGAAAGAGTAGTGTAGAGGCACCCTTCTCGGTCACAGGGTTGGATGGCTTGAAACAAATCTCAGAAGATGAGAAGATTTTGGAATGTAACGAACAGTACCTCTGCCTCAGGTAGGATTGTGACCTCTGCAAATGCTGAGAGGTGATAGTTCTGTCTCAACAAGCTACAGCTTTCACCGAGCAGTAATCCTTTCTCTTCTAGTGTTTGCCACCTAATGGTTAGCTGCAGTGTTGATGGCAGAGCATTAATGTGAATTAGATCTCTGATACCCAAATAGTCTTGCTTCCAGCTGTAAGTGTAAGAATCCTGCCTAGAATTTCTCTGAATAAGGCACTTTGCACTAGATAAAAACAAAACACCACAACAGTGCTCAAAGGTAGGTTCAGTGGAGATAGTCCGTGGCTTTGGCAGCCTGGCTGTTTCAGCAGCTCTTACTTGTGGAGGTCATTGAAAGGACCGTTGGGGCCATTAAGGGCTGGGTTTGAGTTTTAGCAAGTTTGTGTACAGTGTTTGACATTTTGGGAGCCTCTTGTAATCTGTTGTCCTTCAGTAATTTTTCTGCCAAATGCTCAAGGAGTGTTTGCAGAGTCATTTTTTTTTGTCTGTATTCCTGCCAAGATTCAGACACTCCTTGTTTTGAAGTCAAGGAAGTCTTCTTCAAGGAAATGTTATAACCAGAGTTGTTTGTTAATTGTGCTTAGCTCTACCCATATTTAGGCCCGGGTTTATTAGCCCTGAATGTTCTGTCTTAAAGGTGGTACTTTCTTAGCTTTCATTTGCCAACTTGTGAATTGAGTTGTTAGTCCTAATAAAAGTTAATAAATCACAGATACCTTGATTCTGTCTAATCAGCCTGTTCAGTGTTCCAGGATTGTCTCAGTCTCATGTTGATTGACAGGAAGGGGAGAGCACTTGGAACACTTGTTACAGGTACATAATGTCTCTTCTGTATAATTTATGTAACTTTTCCTGTTGTGTATCAATATTTATTTGAAGGACACTGAAGATAAAAAGTAGCTTTTCTTTGAAATGGAAAACCTGTTCGTTTGAATATTAAAGACTCGCAGTCTCATTTCAAGGACTGGCCAAACAAGTTCATTTGACGTGACGGTTTGATGCTTGGGCATTTTCTTTATTTTGGGGTTTGGTTTTTTTGTTTATGCATTGGTCCTGGATACCACATTCCTACTAAAATGGATGCCTAGTGTTAAAGGAAACTTAGAACCTGTTGGGGAGCAGAAAGACCAAAAATGTGCTAAATGTCTGGCATTGTCAGTGCCGTATTAATCTAATTTATGGTTGTGCCTTGTTGTAGTAGTTCTATATTAATAGTTAGGATGAGTGTATGTTTGCTTCACATTGTGGGAAAAACACCTTGCCTTTAAAACAGGGATTGTGGTTGTATTAAAGTGCTTTGGGGAGAAACTAAGATTGATACTTTTTTGGGGGGGAGGGCAGGTTGTCCTCTTGTGAAGTGAGCAGTTTGGTTGTATGTGTAAACAGAATGAAGACTTGCTCTCTGGTGAATTGCTGCAAAGTTGTTAGGTTGGGAATTAGTTCCTAACTTTGCCAAGATTTTAAAGTATTAAAAATTGGGGCTGAGGGGGTTGCATTAAACTCTGAAATAATGGACATACAGGATCAGCTGTGACATAATTTTAGAAGAATGTATTCTAATAACTTTTTATGAGAAGATGACACGTAATTGGAAATAAGCTGATAAAGAAGCTTGGTGTTTGTCTTTTTTCCCTTATGCATAATGTCCTATGCATCTTATGAAAATATAATACACAGCTGAAAGTGAGCCTTTGATTTAGTGAATTGGTTTGAACAGATGCATTAAAACCCTTCTGCAGTCGCTCCTTCCCAACACACCTCCTCCCTGCTGTCCCCTGCCAGTTACCCATCTTGTGCTGCTCCTCTAATCAGTGCTCTTTTGTCCCTGGCAAGTAAGGGACACCAGAAGTCTTGAACTTGGACTATCATAGGCATCAGTGTGATGCTTTGCTGAGCTTTTTAGAAAAATATTGCCGAACATTTTCTTTTTGGAAAAAAAAAAAGTTAAAACTGTACTCATGGGGTTTTTAAAGAGAATTTTCCTTCTCATTTTGCATTTAATATATAAAACATATGCACTGTGCTTAGCACTCACTACTGTTGTAGAGCCTTGTTCCTATTGGAATACATAAAGTAAAAATAGTCCAGTATGCTCAGGAATTGAGACTTGATGTGTCCCAGTTTTCATTTGTACTACTAAAGCTTGCACCATGTCGATCCATTGCTTCGTGTTGGTGGCATTTGATTTTTATTTTTTTCCTCTTGAGCTGGCAAAACAAAGTTGTTTTTGCCATAGCAAGTTTCCTTCCTTGTTTCTGAACACAAATTGTGGCTGTGTAGCAATAGAAAGGGAGAGGATGTGTTGACAGAATATTCACATGTAACATTACATTTGGAAAAGATATTTTAATGATCTAAAATGTAGAACTACAAAGTGCTCTCTTAATCGTTTGTTTTCAATGCCTGTGTTCATGAAAGTAATTCAGAACACTCCTAGTTCTGGTTTGAATCCTAAAATCTTCACTGACTCCTAGATTTGAATCTTCATGAACAAATAGGTCTTAACTTCGTAAAGCAGGGAGTTGTAGGATTTTATTGCATTGCTGTTTGTTCATGTTTCTGTGTAGAAGAATCGTGGAGTGATAAATGCTTCTATAATTAGAATATTAGTTACACTAGATTATCTCTTAGTTTTACCATTTCATACTGAAAATCACTACTTTATATGCTTTGCTAAGTGAGATGCACAGAGACAAGCATTAAAAATTACATGTTACAGTTGACTTCAAATTCTTCTGCTGTTTTTATATTTTCCTTGGTACCGGGGCCTTTTGCTACTGAAGGGAAAAATGTAGGATACACGCTGTTCTTTCATAGCTATCATTTCCTCAGAACTATTATTTTGCTTGGAAGCTAGTCTGAGCAGAAAGTGTCAGTCATCTATCTGCGTGTCTAGTGGCAGAACACTGATTTGTGATCTTGCAGTGTCACAAATAAAACGAGTCTTTCTAAATGTGGACAGAATTTCAGATCATTTTTCCTGTAGCGTTTGCACTGGAGAAGCTTCATAGTAACAGCTCAGCTTTTTTCCTCCAAGAGGAATGTCTGTCTTTTGTTCTTACAACTTTAGTGCATTGTTCTTTTATGAATGCCTTTTCCATAAGTGCTGTGTGGGTTTGTTGTTTGTTTTTAACTAAAAAAAAAAAAATAAAATCTTGCATTAATTTGTGAAATGACATTTGAACTTCCTAGCAGAAGTTAGTCAGGTTGATGTGCGGTGATACAAAGCTGCAATTATCTCTATCTTTGTACTCCCATGGGGCTTCATTAAACTGGCTCCTCTTAAGCTGCTTCTGTTTTCCAGCACAGTGAAGTTCAGGATTCATCAGATGCAACAAATATTTTTGTGTGTGTATACTATTTCATACCTGCAGATGGAACAGCTAACCACCCTTTTTTGTTCTGGTAGCAACAGGAGAATCTGTGTGAGTTCTGATGGACCTTCTAGTATTCAAACCTATTTGTTTGATAGCAATGTAGCAAAAGTATCGACTGTTTTATTGCATCAGCTCATTCACTGCTATCAGCTAAAGACAGGGACAATTGCATCCCTGAAAAGACAGGGACAATTGCGTCTCTGAAATGGCTTTAAACCCGTGTATGTCTAATATTGCATAATACAGTTTGACAGGCACTTAACTCTTAAAACCCTGTGCTTTAACAACAATTTCATGATGGGATAGTGTGTATTTAAGCAAGTTTTCCTGAAATTTTAGATTTTCTAATCAACCCTGAGGGTATTTAATACTTCAGACCTTCCAGGCTGTTAGTTATGGATCATAGTAATATCGTCCTCTTCAGGTAGTGCTTTGTCTTTTCATAATGCTTTCATTTTACAATTTTAGCTATCAAATCAGAGTTTTAGCCTCACCTCAAGTATATAATAAAGATGCGTTGGGTTATGGACACAAAAACTGTCTTATTTTTATACCTTCCAGTGTGTAAGAATATGTGTCAGTTGGACACCTGATATTTCAAGACCCTTTAAATGATTAAACTCCATATAATTCGTAATAGAATTTTTTTCTTACAATTAAATGCCTTTTTTTGTTTATGTATTTTAGTGGGGCATAGTTCTTTTTCCATAGCCAGCATTTAAGCATTGAGTGCATGTCAGGGGAAATGAATAGTTTATACATGCATTTGTAGCTCCTTGTTAAGGGAATGTCTATAATCTTTTGAAAAGAATGTAAGTAGCTATCTACAATTCACAGTACTCTGTAATGCCTGGAAAATGAATGTTAAGTATTGTTCAATATTTATTTTTAGTAATAGAGGTGATATGGGGAAGTCTATTAAATATTTTTCTTAAAAGAGAATATATCAATATACACATTTGGCAAGATGCAAATCCTGGCTTTCTCAGACTGTCTCGGCAAGGAGCAGGGGGAAAAAATGTACCATGAGCAGTGAGAATGAAATGTTCTGGTGTTGTGCATTACTTTGTTCCGTTTCAATGGAAGACAGGACTGTATGAAGGATGACCCTAATTTTTTGCAGGTGGGATTGTCACCTGGGTTGAAGACAATTTAGAGCCCCCAGGAGAATTGTCTATGGCAAGCATGTTAAGCAGCATATGTGGGAAACTCATTCAGCAGGTTCTAGTCCAGAGAAATTCCTTGCTTGCCTACATAATAATGCAAGGAATCTCTGTAAGTGGTCACTTGAGAAGAAACTTTCTCTGGCAGTTCTGTAACTTGCTGAGGATTTGTGTAAATGAAATGCTGATATAATAAAGGAGGCTTTCAGAAAGCATATAGGGAAGTAGGAAGGAGGAATGTGGTATTCTGGACTACTTACCCTCCCGTTCATTGAGGAAGGGGACAGGAGCACAGCATGGATGCCATGATCTAGTTCTTCATCCATTTCAGTTAGATTGGGCCCCTTACAGGATCTTCCCTATAGTTAAAGTAACGAGGCATTCCTTAAGTTTGTTAGGAACATGAGAGAACCTGGCGGTGTTTCCTTCCCAAAGGTAGGTGGGTGTGAAGCTTGCCCAGCACCCCTTTGGTGCCTTTTCAGCCCTGTTTGCACATATATATTGCCTGTATTTGGGGAGAAAAGAGGAACAGTGTCTCTGTTCACTGGAGGGTTATAAAGTGAGTCCTGGCCTACTGAGTACATACTAGAAAACCACTTTTAAATAGGTGTGTTTCCAAGAATCCTAAGTGGCAAAAGAGAGAGCAAGCGGGAGCTCCTGCTGGCTTGGTAATTGATTACTGGTATTAGAGCAGTGGTGGAATTGCTGAAGCGTTTAATGGTCTGTGAGGAGCGTGAAAATGTAAACTTGGATGATCAGGGACCAGAGTTGAATTTCTTGAACTCCACATACAGGATGGGTATGTGGTGCTAGTGAACACAATTCTGTGGATAACGTGCTTTTGTCAATAATCAGATGATTTATACGGGACCTCAGCAACTGTATCAATGCCCTGTTGCATATAATCCTAAAGAAGTGATTGTGGTTCAGCTGCTTCGTGATAAGTCTGACTGTGCTGTTACTGTGGTGAATGTGAGGAAGCTTACTTGTTTTTAACTGAGAGGGGTAAAATAACTGCTAGTGTCCCATGGTATTGTGTGATGCTGTGAAGGGAGAATTGTGTATGTGGGTGATAGAACAGCTGATGGATGATAACTTGTGTATTGTATTTTCCTTAATCTTTAAGTGTCGGGGTTTTTTTTAGTTAATGATACTCTGGTATGAAAAGTCAAGAGAAATGTGATATTATCTTAACCATGATCAGCAGGCTATTGGTTAATTTAAATCTCAAGAACTTGTTTGTGAAATTTAAATTCCTGAGCTGATCACTAGTGGAATTCCATAGTGGTAAGCAATTTACAGCATTAAATGCATCATATGAAAGAAAATAAGAAAACCCCAAATAACAAACACCACCAATTCATTTGACAAAATCTGGTAGCAGTTTAACTGCCAGAAGAGTAAATGAAATAAAGGTGGCTGCATAGACTGGTCTGGATGGCTTGGTGTTACAGGTTTTTTAAAAAGACATGTTATTTGTAATCTGGCTATAACTGAAACACTAGCAAAGCTGAGTATTTGGAGGGTTTCAGTAGGATGTATAGCAACAGGGACTGTGTCTTGGAAACCAGAGTTTTCTACAATCAGTAAAAAGGAGTCATAGATTTCTTGGCTTGGATGAAAAGGGAAGCTGAGGCTGCTTAATGAAATACTGTGTGCAGTTCTGCTGGTAAGTTTTCAGAAGCATTTTGAAAAACTAGAGAGGATGCAAACAGGGGTTGCAAAAATGATTGGAAGGAGGAAATAGAGAGACTCTGACTTATATAGCATCAAATGAAAACTGGCAGCTTAAACTAGCTGCTCTACAAGTTACTCACCACAGCTACTTGAGAAGCTGCCATTTCCATGGCAGAAAGGGGCTCACAAATTTGCTGCTGAACTGCAGCAACTGCCTGGCAATTTTAACTTGCTGCTGCGTGAAAGCTGAAGCTCTGTTAGTGTGCATCCTGCGGCCATGAAAATGCAGGACACTAAAAGGCATTCTGTTCTAGCAGGAGAATCAATAACACGAGCTAGAAGCTGAAGCCAAACCAACTCAAATGGGAAGCTTTCTAGGAGAATAGTTAACTGTTGGAGCGAGCTAGTAAGGAAGATTACTTTTAATATTTTGATGAAATCAAGTTGGCACAGAGCAAGTTGAAAGATCTTAGACAAGCACGGTGTACTTAAAAGCTAATATGGGGACAACAGGATGAAATTGGGAGATACCTGCTATGGGGGAAAACTGGAGCTGATAAAGAAATTAAAATTAAGATTTTTACATTCTGAATCTAAGTGCCCTTTTAGAGAAATTAAGTGGACAAAGGTATTTGGTTATTCTGAAGCAGGTGTTCACTGTTTTCTTTACAGGGTGGGAGGGGAGGTAAGTTATGTTGCAGTAACTATGGTGTTGTCTTGAGAATGATGGAAGATGTTCTCGTGTTATAGTAGCTGCTGTTTGCAATGCATAAAACTGGATGTGGAAGGTAATGGATCTTGTAAAAACAAGTCAGAGCTGTTTCAGTAAATGCCCAAACTGAGAACCCTACTCAGTTTGTTGTTTTTTTGTTTTTGTTTTTTGTTTTTTTTTTTTTTTTTTGGTGTAGAAAATGATAGTGTTTGTTGAGAGGGAGTAGCATCTGTGTATACAATGTGGTTAGAAAAGCTGGGAAGCATTAGTCTTGGGAGATTAAAGGAAGATACCAGCTTTATTGCCCATATGTGATTTGTAGCTTCAGTTCTGCCTGCAAAGGCATCATATTGCAGGGAAGGAGGTAAAAGCCCGTGCCTTTGTGGATGTGGAGAAACCCTCTCAGCTGTCAGGGCTTTTTGTTTCTGGTGCTTCATCAGACAAAGCAGAGGCCATCCATCTTTAACAGAGCAGAGATTTAAGAGATTATTTGCTACTCTTATAGAGGCTCGAAACCAAAATCCAGTACCAAAAAAAACCCTCAAACTGAAGTTTTGTATTTAATAAATTTGGAATGGCACTGTATGTAGTGTAAAGGAGTGATGTATAATCAACCTCAAATTTTGGTTTATAGCTTCCGCCATGACTGTAAAACCCTGTGTTATCCATACTTGCTGACCTAACAGTCAGAGGGTGAATCTCTTGAGTGAAAGTAATTTTACATCACTTGCCATGCAGAGAAACTAAAAGGCCAAAATGCGACCCTTTAAAAGCTATTGTAAATCACTTATTATATATAATAATAGAAATGGAGGTTGATATAGAGGATAGATTAATGTAGCTAAAAAAATCTTTTAGTTGTGAAATGTTTTCTACATATTATCTCACTTACTAGGCTTTCTTTGAATGAATGAATGACTGCCATTATCCCAGACATTTAATAAAGCATGGGAGAGTCGATGCAAAAATTAATGTTTTGATAGGACAAGACATGCTGAGACAGTAAGTTGTTCAAAGTCATGTTGCAGGTAGGGAGTGCATTCAGTTATTGAGACAGAGACTAAACGTCTTCCTTGTCTTCCTTACACATTTATAGAAGAACTGAATAGGGGTTCCTCTGCTGTTTTCTGAAACTAATTCTTTAAATAAAGCTAATTATTTGTGCACAATCTTTACATACAAATAACTTTTGCGTTGGTTTTGTACTCTGTGGTCTGCGTTTCTCCAAGTACACTGTGCTATTTAGTTGTTTTTAAGGATTAGTGAATGTGCTGGCTTGTTGGGTGGTGGTTATGAAAACTGATAAGCTTTTTTCAGTTATAATGGAATTAAATGTGAATTTGAATACATTCTTCAGTTATACTGACTTTGAAGATGCTGTCTTTTTCTTTGTATTTCCATTTATTGTATCTGCTCTAAAATTATGTAAGTTAATTATTTTTTTTATCTGGCATTTGATCTGGATTGCTGTTTTCATCTGTTGCAATTAATTAGTCTTCCTGCTGCTTTTTATAGCTTTCCAGTTCATACCTTGTGAAAGAATCAATTGGTTTCAGTGTAGATTCCCACATTAACTATTCTTAAATTACTTTTTTAACTCAGCAGAGTGGTGGTTGATCAGTTTTTGCAATTTGATCTTCACGGTCACTGCTGTTTATTTTATTTAAAAAAGCATATTAATTATTTTTCTACTGCTGCCTGCATTAGATAATCTGATCATTTATCTGTAGACAGTTTGCTCCAAGGAGTCCCTGTAGCTGCTGCCTAATTCACCCATATGCAGCTGACTTGACTTGCCATTTGTGCATTCAGTGTCCTGAGGATTCCTTTGGATGCCATCCAGATATTCGTAAAGTGTAATGGAATTTGGCTAACATTTGACCCAAAGCCATGTGATTTCAATGTTTTTAATTATATGCTATATATATAATGTGATATATGTATTTTCCAAATCACGCAACAACTGTCATTAGATATTTGGTCAAGAGAACATAGAGTGCAGATCAGTCTGGAGGTGAAGGTGGGTGCAGAGGAGAGGGATGGTGCAACTGATTTAGACAATTCTGGGAATGCTTTTACGTGGCAGCTCTGTGGAAAGGGGTAGTGGGGCTTTTTGGCAGAGGGCTTGCAGAAGGGAATCACTTGAAAATTGTAGAATCATTTAGGTTGGAAAAGACCCTTAAGACCCTTAGGTTAACCATTAACATAACACTGACAACTCCACCACTAAACCATGTCCCGAAGTGCCACATCTACCCATCTTTAAATACCTTTGGGATGGTGGCTCTACCATTTCCCTGGGAAGCCTGTTTCAATACTTGACAATCCTTTCAGTGAAGAAATTTTTCCTGTCATCCAGTCTAAACCTCCCCTGGTGAAACTTGAGGCTGTTTCCTCTTGTCTGTTGCGTCTTATCTGCAAAAAGAGACCAAAACCAGCCTACTTTCAGGTAGTTGTAGTGAGTGTTTTCTTACGTTGTTCTTACCTGTAGCATAGTTTTTATGCTGGAGTCATCAAGATCAGCAACTTTTATGAATGTTGGTCTGTGATACACAGCAGTTAGTATGTAATCATTTCATGTGCCAAATAACCTTAAAATCCTGTATAATGTGAATCATCAACAGCTTAAGCTTCAGACCCAGTTGTGTGGATGGAAGAGGTTGCCCTTCAGACTGCTTACTTTGTCAAAAATATATTCAGTGGTGGGTATCCGCTAGCTCAGCGATCCAGACGGTTAGGGGACTTCTGCACAAGCTGTTCCATCAGCAAGAGCTGTGGTCATGGCCTGCAAAGAGGGAGTGAGTAAGCAGTCATCTCTTGTCAGCTGTATGCAAAATGTGTAGGTCTCTATACCAATGCTCTTTAACTGTCAGTCTCTGGCGCGTGTGCTGCCAGCAAAGGAAAACAATGAATGTCGCACCAGCAAAAGCATTAAACTTGGGGCAAAGTCTTTTGGAAGTTGACAGAGCTGCAACTTGAGTGCAATGTGGTGTCATACAGGGGAGTCTTGCAGGTGCCTTGCACTGCATGTGTGTTGTGCTGCGCTGGAAAAGAGGTTAAAAATGTAAATATTTGGGGAGGTTGTTTTGTTTTTGTTTTTTTTTAACATCTCAGTAAACTTGTAAAATAGTGGATGGTGAGGTGGTTTGTCTCTGAAGCATCAAATGTTGCTATTAAAATGAAGAAATAGAAAGTTATGAATACTTAAATGTAAGCAATAATCTTGTCATTTATCATTTCCATTGTGGGCAGCCTCATAGCACTGAGTGTTAAGTACTGTCACAGAACTGGATGAGATTCGCAGCTCTACCAAGAGAGGGGTTCAGTGCAGCGAAGATTTTTTTCCAACTTGTTAAAAACTGGTTTAAACAACTGATTTAAAAAATCAAGTTGTTTAAGAAATCAATTTTAAAACCTGATTTAAATCAGTTAATATTTATGTAAAGAACTTGTACCCAGGCATGCTGGGGAAAACAAAAGCTACTTGAAGTGCATGTTACTGTATGTAATTTCATAAGCCTTCTGTATTCTCCACATAAATGCAGACTGCTTTATCCTCAGAAGCACTTGATATTCTGTAGCCCTAATTAAAACCGTGCCTTATTCACACTGTATGTACTCCTAAGGGTGTTGTGTCATTGTTTAATATTGTTTCTCAGCATTTTCATATTTCATTCAATAAAACTCCAAATCCCATACAGCGCTGGCTACTAGTCTGTATTTTTTCACAGCATCCCATAATTTTGCTACTTCAACTTTAGTCTTGTGCTGTACCTTTAAAAAAAAAGTCTTTTTGACTGTATGTTCAGATAACTTGGGCCTTATTACTAAAGGTACATACAGAAAAAATGTGTTAATACAGGACAGAATGCTGTCTTGCTGATTTCTGAGTGAGCCTGTATGTGTGTTTGGAGGAGGGAGGGAAACAGGACCTATCAGTGGTAAAATCATGTTATATGAAGTGCATAGCTTTTGATGAGTCGTTCTCTTACCTAACGTTTCATATGAATATAAAGCAAGTTGCCTGTAAAGCTTGCTTTAAATTTTAATAAACTGCAGAAGGGATAAGTGGTAACTGCTGGATATGAGTGCATCTAGCACAGCCTGCTAAAACGAAATTCCAGTATTATAAATTTTAAAAGAAATCTTTGTGGCTTGAATTTTAAGCTGGCACAATAGATTTAAATTTTAGGGACATACATTTTCCTTCCTCCCCTCTGTCTGAATCAATCTTACTGAAAAATGACAGAGGATTTGAATTTGAAAACACAATGAAAAGAACAGGAACTGAGACCAATAGAGGCGACTAATCCTCTAATTACTTTCTCTGAACACTGGGAATTGTGCTGCAGAATATCCTTCAGTACAATCTAGAGTAAGCTTAATTTATTCCCTTCCAAAGCTATAGAAGGAGGGATTTTGCTGCCAGCTCGGAATAGTAATGGGCTGTGGTGGTCTTTATCTGATAGGAGTGAAACAGATGTGGCTACTCAGTAAAATGTGTCTTCAGGCTTGAATTTTCCTGGGTGTTAGTTGCCCTCTGTTTGCCCTTCCACACCCTGGGTTTGAAATTTAACCAAACAATCGGGTAGATAGAGCACTCTGCTCTGGGGGTGCTGGGGAGGTGGCATGTTTGCAGCAGTGACTGTTTATGTTGGGCTGACCTGTAAAAGTTCTCTTGGGCTCTGCTCTGACATCAAAGCTGATTAGTGGCAGACATGACCCGTATTTTGCCTGAAGTGCTCTTGGACAGTTCTTTTGTGCTTGCTTTATTCTGTAGTGTACTGTTGATATTCAATTTTTCCCCATTTGGTATTTCACACTGAAATTAGTAAATAGAGCTGCTGAAGTTAAGGATCTGGCTTTCAGTTGAACATCCCTGTACTAGTATTGAAGGTATTTTGTGAACCTAGTTATTAGCCTGGACTGTACAATTTTTGGAGTGACAGCCAGGGACAAACCATTCTTTTGAGTCCTGAATTTGATAGTTAACACCTTGTTACAGTGCAGGTGGTTGACTGCGAACAGGATACGTACTTGTTGCTTTCTCACTGTCCTTATCAATTTGCAAGATGGAGAGGCAGTGCTAGTTACTGCATAGTCCCAGAGCTGTACCATCTCAGGCGTGAAGAGATGTGCTGTCTTTTTTTCCCTTTATTTTTTTTCTTAAAGTCTGCGAATTGGAGCCAGACTTGTTTTTAGCTCTGTACAGATTCAGAGACAGCACTGAAGGGGCTTATACTCAGTTATGTTTTGAAATGAGCTTGGCAGCGGCACATATAGTGAAGAAAGATCCTTGCTTCCCACTTGTTAGTAAGTTGATTTTTCAGCTCCTGTGCAGCAGCATAAATCAGATTGCAGTTTGTCTGCTGTTTAGTGTGTTCTCTTGACTTAAATCACTGAAGTAGTTCAAACAGAGTTCAAACAAACTCTGTGTGTATTTTTTAAATACACAAAATTGTGTATAAGGAATGTGAGTGAGTTCTGAACTTTACATGGGGAGATGCTTAGTGACATGTATATATAATGATAACTGGAAAGATTAGAAATACTTCTGTTTACTGTAGACTCATAGGACTTAAAAAACCCAGAAGTGATCATTTCCCACATGCGAGGTGTGTGCTATTAAGTTGTTTCTTCTACTTGTGTATTAGTGTGCTGAGCATCTGCTGGTCAGACCTGTCACCTTCATCCATGTAGGAGATAGATCCTGCAAATGTACCCTTCTGTGCCTTCCGCCCCAAAATGTCTTGCAGTAAGGATGCTTCGTTTGAAAGGTGGGTTTAACTTGCTTTTCCATGGAGAGCTACTGTTAGTAATGTTTCTCCAACTTGGATCAAGTGGCAGTTAAACTATTCTGTAGGATTTTTTTTGTTAGTAGTCTCCATGAAGGAAAATGCTACAAAGTCCAGTTTGTTGCCATGACGTTGCAATTTCTGTAGGAATCTCAGACCAATACAAAAGAATCTGATTGCTTTTAAGTTTGTTCTATTGAAGAGTGCTTTCTGTCAGGACAATACTCTAGCTGTAGTGTGAAGTCTAGAAAGCAGCTTCTGTCCTGTCCCTTGCTGGGTTTTTTAAGATGTAACTGTTTTCTATAAGCACTGAATGGCTTTTTGGCAAGAGAAAGTTCACTTTTTCTTTTTTTTCCTCTTGAGAGATTTTTGTGCAGCTTCTCAACAGGTCTGTTAAGGTGACTGTCTGGAGAGTCTTTGGCTGTCTTAATGTAACATTGATTTGTGCCAGATTGACTTTATGGTTTCTGGAAGCTACAGAATGATATGCAGCTTCTCAACTTGTTATTACGTGCTCTCCTTTGGAAGGCAGGCTTAGATTGGTGCACATGGGTGCTTTGATTCACAGAAGCATTCACTGCTGATGTGCAGAGTGTACAAATCTTTTAGTCTATGTATTGATAGAAGCCCTTGAGGGGACTTTATCACTATTTTTTTTTGGTCTGGTTTTAGTTAAGGATTCTAATATGTGGCTCTTTGGTGTGCCTGCCATATCCAAATACATTAAGTGTAGCCAGGCATCTGCTGCTTTTGTTCCTGATGTATATAAATGAATTGTAGACTGTTGGCACAAGAATGTTCAGCTACAAACACTGTTGCATCCTTCTCTAATTACTGATATTTTTGTGGGTGTATCAAGAGTTTAGGGGGATGCTCCAGCTGCAGTGGCAAAATGCTGTTTACGCCTTCATGTTTAAATTTACAGACTTGTAGTCTCCCAGAGGAAATCCTGCCCTTAGAGAACTAACACCAGGAGTTTGGGGGTCAGAAGCTTTGCTTTCAGAAGGTCACACATCACAGAAGGCCTTACTGGTCTTTGTTATGTGATCTTAGTACAGAAAACATCTTACTCAACACAGCTCTTGGTATAGTAGGCTTTTTTCCAATCAACCATTTAGTCTTTCTCCCTAAAGTATCTGTAGCTGAACTGTCTCTTGTGCATAGTCTCTTTTAGTAGACTGCTAGTCTCTTTGGTTTCTCTTGCTTTTAAACAAGAAGGTTTCTTGGGCTTCTTTGCTGTGAAGATGAGAAGAACCAGGTCCATAATATGAAGGTAGTAAACTTTTGTACCACCAGAGTCATAGGAGCATGACCAGGAACAGTAACTCTCAGCAGAACTCAGCTGCTTCTCTCTTATTTTCTTCCCTTTTTGTTGCAGGTAGAGGACCTCGAGTGCTCACTGTATTGTAAGAGGTCTTGTTCTAAAGCAGTATCCCAGCAGGAGTATGTTCAACTTTTTAGTCCTACTTTTCTGGGCTGTTTTTCGTCCTTTTCACAAATGGCTATAAAATACTCTGCAAAACCACTCATGCAAATGGGCATGAATTTGCATTTTCTTTTATGTGTCTTGCATGGTGGTGGGCTGAAGCTGAAATGAGAACAGATGTGTCTTCCAAAAACTATCTTAATCATTTGGTTGTAATCTGTATTGCCAGGTACATGGCAATCTAACCTGTAATGCAGTGGGTGGATCTCTACATATTCTGTAGCGATCGGCTGAGATAATGAGAAGAGAATACCTGATGGAGTAGATAAGAAGCTGTAGTATGACTTTTTTTTAAGTATTAATAAATTATTGTTGGCTGCCAGTGTATCAACTGCAAAATTTAGAGGAATATACACTTACTGACAGTCTGAAACAGTTGTTCAAAAACCAGTTACGGTGACATGTCAGATGAAATCCAGTATAGAACAGGGATAAACATGTCTCCTGGATTTCCAAAGCAGGTGGAATGTGTCCTCAGCACAGGACTACAGCAGGCAGCTCTGGAGCAGTGGCCATAGAAAGTGTAGCAGCAATGTGCAGGTAGTAATTTGCCCAGAGGAGCATTCTGGAGTTTGGGGTAAATGATTGATGCTGTGGGTGGTGGTTGTATCTGACACTGCTGCAGCTTTGTGTTATGCCTGTGAGCTGTCTCTAACTCTGCTCTGCCTGGGGGAGGAAATCGAGCAAGCTGACTAAAGGAGGAAAACTACAGACTTGATTTCAAAGATGGATGAAATATGCAATACGATGTTACTGCACACGGATGGAAGAAAATGGAAGGGGAAAATAAAGGTTTTAAGGGTTAGAAAAGCTAAAATGTGAGACTGGGAGGAAAATGATTCATGGGTTGGGTAGGTAAAGTGTTGATTCACAACCACCAAAAGCTTGTGATTTACAAAACAATTCCTGAGCTACTGTATCATACAGCCTGCCTGTTAGTGTAAACTGGCACCTCTTTTGAGTTGCTTTTAGTGCTTTGAATTAAGTGGAACAGTTTGGGTTGCTTCATTAGAGCTGGTTAGGAGTCCTAGGTATGAGGTAGGTAGGACTTGGTCTGGTAAGTGGCTGCAACAATGATGGTTTTGGCCACCTAACTTTAATCTGTGCAATTTAGTCAACACCCGCTATGCATTTTGAAGATGTGTTTTGAATACTGACTTTTGTCTGAGGAGAAGCCTACTCTGTTGTTTCCTGGAATAACAGCATGCAGTCAAGTGTCTGTCAGCCTCGACCTAGCTTTACTGTAGTTTATCTGGAAATACTTTTAGACTGTTGCCTTCTTCTTGCAGTACCCAAAATAGAGGGTTCCGGGAATGGCATATTTTGATGTCTCTTCTGGAGAAACGGCAGTTACGCACTGTATTGGCTGGTTGGCTAAAATTGCACACCAATGCAAATTCATCAAATGGAGAAATTTGTTTAAAATCTGCCTGTTGAGTTGATAAATGGTAAATTGCTTGAGTAGTAGCACACAACCTCACATGTGGGCTTGTAGCAGATGGCTTCGATGTATGCTAGAGACAAATGTGTTGTCCCCTCTGCCCCCTCCCCCTCAAATCTCCAAGCTCAGCATGAAAGGGTACATAGAACAAACTTGTGAATGCTTTGGAAGCCATAAAAGCTTGAAGTGTAAATAAACCAGACTATTTGCTGGAATTGTTTCAGCATAGGCCCTGAGCCCATGTACCGTGAGTTTCAGGGAGGGTGATTTAACAAATGAAAGCTATCTGAAACCAATAACGGATTTGTAATGTTTTTACAGATAACTGGTGTTTTTCAGGAGGCAAATATCACTCTACTGAGTTTACCATGTGAGGAAAAGAAATAATTTGCCTGTAGGTAGTTGCAACATCAGTATATGTATTAAAAATATTTGTCAGAAAAGTGCACTAAGTGCTGTGTACATAATTTAATTTATTTCTGGTGGCATATTCTTTTACTTTTCCTGCATTTGCTGACTCTTGGTCTTTTTTGGCCATTTCCTAAAACTAATTTGGTTGTCAAGAGACTGTGGACACCTGAAATATTAGACAGACAAGGTCTTAGCATTGCTGTTCAAAAAATCCGTGCAAAGATGTTGTTGCAGTTGTAATGTAGACACTTGTTTATAGGGGAAGGAAGGAAGAACACCGAAGGATGGGCTTGCATGGAGCTGTGCAGGAAGCAGATGCAGACTTGTTCAACAGCTGGGTCTGTGATTCTGGTTGGTACAGCCATTTCAGCCCCTCCTGTAGGCACGTGAAATCCATAAGGTTTCCATGATAATGTCTCTTATTTTCTTTGCAAAAGGCTAGAGGAAAATTATATATAATAGCGGTATCAGTAGACAGAGGTCAGTGTAAATTTTCAGTGTTATTGAAATCTAGCGTTGCAGAAGCAGTAATTCTGATCAATTACTGTTGGGTTTAAGTTGAGACAGAGTAAAATTTGCAAACAGTCTTTAGTTCATGTTATACAAATTGACATTTGTCATAATTTGCTGGAAATATTTGTAAGTGGACACACTTTTCTGATGTGGGCAAAATGTCGGTGTGTCATGATCATGAGCTTTTGTTGTGTTTTCTTATGGTAACCTGCTGGCTTTGGCAGTCAGTCCAAAAATCCAGTGGAAATGTGATGTGTTCTTTGCTTTCAAACGATTCCTTCCTTGCTAGCTAAAGCTTCCTTTTTCTCTTAAGTTGCAAGATCTTTTGTCTGACATCCCTGAGTGTTTCTTGTGTTCTTTTTTTATAAAAGAAACTAAAGGCCAGCAGCCAAGGAAGAAAGCATTTAACTCATGAAGGCACTGCTGTCATTAATTTTAAACACATCAGTGTGGTGTCGGTCAGCTTGACTACCAACAAAGAAAACTAAAGTGTTCCCATAAATCATTTTATTGTCCTAATCCAACCTAATTAACTAAACTAAAACTCCTATTCTAATGGAGCAGCCTTTCCTGTGAGACATCTGCCTCTTTTCTTAATGGGTTTTTAGCCTTCACTTCTGCTACAGTGCAGAAGAGTTGGTAACCATAATAATGTTAAGGCCCACTCACGATCTTTGGGGAGTTAGCTATGAAAACATGAACTGTGAAGTTTAGATTTCCAAATGCAGAGCTTTATTTTTTTTTTTTTCTTGGAAACGTTGGCAGAAAAAAAGAAAGCAGCAAAATCTCCACTTCTAGAAGGGGATTAGACTTGCTCCCTGCAAGCCTTGTAAGCAGCAGCCTAAAGCCTGTCAGGATTTTGGGATCTGCTTCTCTAGTTCACTGACACATGCCTTACACAGGAGGTTTAACCTGACAGTGGTAAGTTAATGTTGTCATGCTGTGAGCTCCTGACCTGTTCCTGAACTCTTGGGCTGAAGATGACGAAGGGAAAAGAGCAACTTTATCAGTGTCAGCATGCGGGAGAGGGCTATGGCACACCAGAAGATGCTCCTAGATAGGGAACATCTGTCTGAGGGTAGATGTAAAGTCTGTGGAGTAGATAAATGTAGAATCTCGTACTAAAACAATTAGTATAATTTTGGAGGAATTAAAAATAAAAACCACGAGTACTTTGCAAGCCTTTCTTCAGGTTTGATCCTTAAGCCGGAATGTTCGCTGTACCTGTATGTCTGTTGTTGGTCAAAACAGTGGCATGCTTATTACAGCAGACAAATTTTAAGAATATACAGTAGTTCATCACTTCGTGCAGAACAGGAGCTTTCAGAGATCTTGAAGAATAGCCCATGAAAAAGGAGCGCAAGGAAAATGTGGGTTTTCTTGTTGCACATGGAGAAATCCACCACTGATACAGTTAACCTCTTGAAAAGGAATTCCATCTTAGCTCAGATTATTTTACAGGCTTTTTGTATGCTCTTGCAGAAGGGATGGTCTGCTGCCATTTTGCCTCCTTGAGCTTGTTAGTCAGTAAAGACATTCTGGAGATGTTTGACACTAATCTGTCATTGTGCAATGGGAAACAGTTAAATGTACCGATGTTTCTGCTCCTTTCCAGGCCAGTAGCCACTTATGCTATCTGTCTGTGGTTAGGAGGGAGGTGGCACTCTCAGTGGAGTGGTGGCACTCAGTTTAGCACAGGCTCCAGGTGACACCGTATGTTTGCAAACATGGTGGTGTGCATTGCTGCCAGTCCAATCTGACAATTTTTTTAGTTTTGTGTTCACTCCTTTTTCTGTTTCTTTGCTAAATACTGGGTTTTTAATTAGATCTTTGTGTATTCTTATTCCCCTTACCTGCAAGATGTTTTTATATGTGGGGTGAGGGAATTCTATTTTTCTCATTTCTTGGTAAAACTGATAGCAGCTACGTTTCCAGGGGAATGAGTGGAAAGCAGAGAATTGAGGTGGGCTGGGATGTTCCAGGGCCTGGCTGAGTTGCAGCATTGCTGCTGGGAAAGCATTCTATTTGATCTTAGGTCCTCCAAGAACTGATAGATTTATAAGCCATAGTCTTTAGCTGCTGCTCTGATTGTGACTGCAGAGTGGTGGAATGAGGTTTTGTTCTCAAAATGGAGACAAAGGAGCAAGAATGAGAAGTGTATATAAGGAGGCAGGAGAAAAACCAAGGTCAAGTGTAATTTCAGCCTGTAGGAAGGATATAACTGAAAAGCTGAGGAGCTACTAGGATTGCTTTTTTTTTTTTTTTAAAAAAAAAGCTTATGCTGTTTCGTGTGGGGGTGAGAATAGTGAGGCTTCTCAGATGCAGCTCCTTTTAGTCTTTAACATATGGCAGTTTTGATGACCTTAAATCACTGGAATTCAAGTCTCAAGGCAGTGGGAGAGCCATGCAGGGGCGGTTGCTGCAGCATTTCCTTTGAGTGATGGGGATGAGAGGAGCCTTCCAATTCAGGTAAACTGGCTCGACATCCAGCAAGGCTTGGAACTGCTGCACGCTCTTCTCCAACGTGAAAGCCCTATGGAGATGGATTACTGTGCAAACATGAGCTCTGTATTGGAAGATTCAGGGGAAATCTGTCCCATGCAGAGTGGAATATGGTACCTCAGGTCTCCCTTGTTGCTTTCGTTTGGAATTTGGACTCATTAAAATCCCTCAGCCCCAGCGTGGACATAGAGAGCTGCTAGCAGTGGAATTATTCTGGAAAAATCTCTTGCTGCTGTTATTTTTTTCCTCTGTTCTTCCATAGGGTTTTTGTCAGTTAGTCTCCACATTGCTATCTGTTTCCTCCAAAGGGAATTACTTGAATTCAGCAGCTTGAGACAGTTAACCATATAAAATAAACTTCTGTGCAGGCAGCTGGATTAATCTAGCCTGTATCTCCACCAGCATTCCGACTGGACAAAAGATGGCGCATGCTGTGGCCAGTCTGGAGCCACGTTTCCTATTTATTTGGCAAGCTCAGGCCATATACATTAGTGAGGTTTTTCCAGTATTTGTTTTTGTTGGGAACTAATTTAGTTTTTTTTTCTTCTTGCTCAATTGGTGATTTTCATTAAACTTAAGAACCTGAAAGATATGAGAAAACTGCTCTCAAATTAAAATTACGTTGGCCCACGCACTCAAAAGGTTGGTGGGCAACGAGTATGAGCTTTGAAAATACATACTGTTGCTCTGGTGGATCTTGACAGCCTTGGGGTGGAGGTGAGGAGATACAGGTACGCTTTAGTGACCAGTTTTTGTTCTTTTGTGTTTTAATTCCTTCCTGGAAGATGGAAGTGGTGGTGTGTAGCCTGAAACTCTGAAGGCATCTGCTAGAACTTGTGATGCTACCGCGTGTTTTGTGAGAGTCAGGGCTTTTCTCACAACTTCACTTACCACAGCAGTGCAATTATGTGATGGCATCGAGGTTTTTGGGGTTAAAAATCCTACTGGCAAGAAAAAAAAATCTGGAAATTGAATGCTAAAAGCTGGTTGCTACAAACCAATGAGAATCGTAAGGCGGTTGGGGCAATCAACCTCCAGACGTTTTGGGGACTTGTAGTACTGTGGTTCTGTAGCTGCTCAAGCTGTTAAAATCCTTTGTGATTTCACCTGTGGCTGCATTACACTGTTTTATTAAGATATTTACCTTTCACTTGTCCTAGTCATTGTGAATAGTTCATAGTTGTTCTGTTTTGTGTAGTTCCTGAAATACTGTTACTTTTTTTTTCCTGCTTGGAAGTGGCCAGTTGAGACAACAATTAAAACGCCTGTAGAATGGTTTTGAATTGGAGCAACTCTTGGTGATGAATGGTCTGTGAAAGCACACAAGTTGAAACATTTCTCATAATGTTCTTAGCTTTTTGAAAAATGATTACACAATTCCAGGAAATGAAATGCAGCATTTCACACTGAAAATAACTGGGTTTAAATAGCAGAAAACAAAAGGAGGGAAAATAAAATGAGGCAGAAAAGTTGAGAGGGAAAAGGAACGCACACAAAATAAAAAGATTATGTCTTACTCTAATATTTCAGGGGAGGTACTGACCCTGGTCAGCCTAATGGGAATTATTAACATATCTAAGCTCTAGGTTCTGTAGGTGTAGGACGTGACCTTACTAAGTAATTCTTGAAGTTCTTCCCCCCTTGTTTTTTCCATCAGACCTTAAAACTTTCAGTTTTGGCTGTTGCCGAAGTTTCCATTTGATGCAGTATCTTGTCTGACAAGAGCATAAGCTTAGGGCACTCACCTGTACCTGGGAGTTTGACCCAGTTGCTGGT
>NW_010133971.1:4694-27340 GCF_000699245.1 Pterocles gutturalis | reverse complement strand
CACAGCCGGGCGGGAGCTGAAGCCACGACGATCATGGTGACAGCTGCTGATGGGCTTGTCCTTGGGCTTGTCCTCCATTGTATCCCCAGCTCTTAACACAGTTTTGTGGAAATGAATGAAAATTGTGTGTGTGAAAGCTATTACTTTCTGATGTTTCAAATGATGATAACTGATACTATGAATATAAATTGATTGGCACCATATTATGCTTAAAATGCAAGGTGTAGGAGTCTCCTGTTTGTTTCTTTATTTCATTTATATTCTAGGAACACCTAGACCTACCCAGGGCTTGCGATCCCCTTGTTAGTTGTCAAATATGCAGAGAGGAAAATCTCTTGATATATGCTTCAGACATACAGTTGAGTGTCCTAGCAGGTCTCAAAGCGTTGGTGACTTCATTTGAATTGCATCCCGAGATGCTGTTTGTTCTTGCAGCGTTCTGTGTGCCAGCATAACGGTTATTACAAAACACTATAAATTCAAACTGGGAAATTTAGAGTCGTCATACCACTGATTAACAAATATGTTTACCTCACTCTTCAGCTGTTGTTGCAACTGTTAGAACAAAATCAGGAAACTAGACTTTATGGCTTGAAAGTTTGCTAAAAGCTTTCTTGCAGGGAAAAAAAAGTACTGGAAGGGACTGGGAAAGGTCATCTTGCTCAATCGTTTGCCTCCAGGTATTATCACTGAAGCCTAAATCTTTAGCAGGTGTTGGAGCTGCTAAGAGCTTTCAGCGAGAGGCATGTTGTAAAAGTCTCTAATCTGTTGCTGTAAATGCACAAGGTTTACAAAAAATAATTCTTCCATTATGTGTTTTTCAATCATTCTGCATCAAATAATTTGCTAACCCTTAGCAGGCTTTTAGTATGCACTTAGATGTTTTTAATACCTCCAACATCTAGACTTTTAATGATTTGTTTAATAATTGATCTGTAGCTTTAGAGTCTTTTAGGCTTTTATGAGAGATGACAGACAGATGAGTAAAACATACTTAGTTGCTTAGCTTAACGATTTATCTGTGACCTGTGTATTTTGTAGGTGAAGAGCAGTGTGAAGGAATGGAGCTAGTGAGAGAACCTCTTCTAGAAAATTACACCCCCTTAGCAGAAAACTGGAGAAAGCTTTAATTAACCTATTAATTTAATATTTAAGTGTCTGCAACGTGTTTTCTGAGCAGTAACAGTCATTACCTTTCATAATTGTATGCAGTTATATGGACCTTGTATTTACATGTATTTCCCAGTTAGCCAATAGATTTAGTTTCTCAGCTTGTTTCCCTCTGTCCTGAAGCTTTTACATTTTACAGCTACTGCAGTTACACTTTGACACCACTTAATCATTTGAAGTGACAGTTAGTCTTTAAGCTGGAGAAATGATCTTCAGTGCCACAAAGATTTTGTAGAGGATTGCGGGGCCCTTCCCCTTCTTCCGGCTCTCTGCTGTGGCAACTACGCTCGGTGTTTGTTCATCAAGGAAAATTGTTTCTCACCGTTTCTTTCCGCGTTGGGACTGCTCCTCTGTTGGGCTGGTGTCTCTGTTCTGTTCTCTGAAATAGTTGCTGGACTAGTAAAAAGACAACCTAGAGATGTAAACCTGCGAAACCTTAACAAGTAAGGAACTGATACAGCAGAATAACAGGAGTTGTCCTCTTTCTAGTCTTGTTTTAAATACTGAAGTCTTTGATGTCCGTATCTATAGAGATCAGTTTCCTTTGGCAGGTAGTAAGTACCCTTTAATGAGGAAAACCAGGTTGAAAGTGCTTGCTCTTCATCACAATTTATATAAAATTGCTAGGCTATTTCTGATATAACTGGAAATCTATTTAACTGTCATGATATCCCTGGAATCCTGGCGCTTTTAACTGGAAATCAATTGTATTGCTCACTTGCTTTACAAACAAACTAAAGAACCCTAAACCCCAAGTCTTTGCTGCAATGCAAGTTCCTCTGGAGGTTAGGCGCTTAACATAATTTCATAGAGAAAACCATGTGTTTGGAGTCTAAACTCTGGAAATGGTAGGTATTGGGTACTTCTGAACCAGGAACAAACAAGTGCAGCTTGGGGTTTTCCATTAAAAAAAAACAAAACAAAACATCCTATTCTATGTGTTTACCCAGGCTTGTAATAAAATGTTACGATACACTGCTTTTCCTGATGATAGTAAAGCTGTTTATATAGTGAAATTAATTTGATTATAATATTTTTGTGAAAGCTATGTATAATATTTTTTTATTCAACAGGCAATCAGCTGTAAAGGTCAGCACAGTATCTCTTACACGTTATCCAGAAACCAGACTGTTGTTGTGGAGTATACTCACGATAAAGATACAGACATGTTTCAGGTAAGACTTTATGCAATAGATGCATTGTGTTTTGGGGGCTTTTTTTAAAGCAACATATGGAACCACAGTTCTGCATTATATTATTTTGGGTATTCTTTATGATCCGTGGAATTTCTGGTTGAACCCAGTTGCGTTCCTGTGGGAGCACTTAGAAATTTTGCATTGTCTGCTCTTCTCAAACCAGTGTCTGTTAATATCCTTGCTGCCTTACTGCTTTCACTGCACTCTGCTTTTTCTGCAAGGACACTGTAGCAACCGTACTAACGGTACTAGAAAGAAATGTGTGCTTGGTTTGGATTAATGAGTAAGCACAAGAATAGACCCCCCCCCACCCTCCAGTTAATCAAGTAGCTGGGGTAAAAAGGACGTGGATGAGGAGTAGGACATGGGATGGGGAAGGAGGAAGGTAAAGTGAAGGTAGAGAGGAGAATGTGGGAGCTGTGCATTAAAGGAGACAAACTAGTGAAACAGAAATTCTGGACCAACTTAGACTTCAAGCTTGTAAAAGAACAAACACGCACAACCTTTTCCAATTTAGACTAATCAGGTCTGCCTTGTCAGTGACCTCTGTAATTAGATCAGAGTTGTGATCAGAATTGTTATCCCTCCTCATTTGGTTTTTTGTATTTAGAAGGGTCAGCAGTTGGATGTTGTTGACAGAAGAGGAAATAGCTCTGCCAAGATGTCTTTGCTTCATGTGGCTTCTGTTTTTTGCTCTATATAAAATTTTCCCAGTATGACTTTGGAACAATTACATCCACATAGGGATTGATTAAAAACCAGTCTTGTTCATTTGCTGCTGCATGAAGGATCGTGCAGCCAGAGTGAACTGAAATAGATTTTTCTATGTTGACTAGTGAAAGAAAAATGTAACCCATGCTTTTGGGTTACTGTGGGATACTTGTTTATCTCTGCAAGATGCTTTTTGTGCCTTGAGTATCTCCAGTGAAACTTTTTCCTGTATGTAAATTTAGAAAGCTATTTTTGAAAGCTGGCATTTTCCCACTACTTGTGTACACTAAAAAATGAATAAAGAAGAATTGCAGAACTGTCTAGATAAGCCATTAGATTTTAACTACTCTCAGTAATCTGATTTTGTGGGCAGTCAGAAGCTGTTTGAGGACTGTTCTGTGCAGCCCTGTGGTGAAAAATTGATGACAAATTACATGTTGTCTGTTGATCCACAGAGTAAAGCCTTGCTGTTGATCAAGCATCACTTGAATAGACCCTTGGAGTTTGCTGTTTTCTTTTCAAATGTCTTCCTGGCTTTTGTAGAACACTGGCAAGGATGTGGAAGCTGAAAGAGGAAGAATAATGTCAGGGCCACAGGATTATTTTGAGGCTTGAGGCCCTTCCTTGGCTGCTGACAACATATATTAACTTGGGTGAATCACTTAGCTTTTTTAAAATCTCAATCTTCCCCTCTCTAAAATGGGGTAGTAGCACTGCATGACTTCACTAAGGTAACCATAGTAAGGAATGTGAGAAGCTTAGAATCACAGTTGTTAGTAACACCTTTGTTGGTGGGACCCAAAATAGGGAAAAGGGACAGGAGAGGGTTTTGTTTTCTTGGTCAGGGTGCCATTTATAACCTATGGGGTTAGAGCTGATTTCCCATGAAAATGAGAGGGATTCACAGTTTGCAAAAAAGCTGTCACCTTCTTCCACTTCGAGAGTCTGTAGTCAGTCCCTCTCTTGGAAGGAAAATGTGAGAAGTGTTGTGTTGGTGACTTGTATTCTGCAGTTTTTCCAGAAACAAACAGAAAAGTTTGGAAGATTGCAAACCCAGAATAACTTCTTGTTTTATGCTTTCCAAGCTTATAACCAAGAAGAAAGAGTAGATGCTTATTGGAAGTGAGGCATATATGGAAAATGTGTGGAGACTCTACAAGGAGCAGTAAGGAAATTCAGAAGGCATTGAAGAGCAGTGTTCAGGCTATCTAAATACCATTTTTCTTGACATTTTCCATAATAAAATGAAAATGACCATATTTTCATGCATATAGCATAGCAGTTAAGTGGTTTAAATCACCATGCAGGTACTCTACCCACGCCCCCATGCAGACACATCATTTGTTAACCATGCAGGTTATGTGCATATTCAGTGGCTGCAGGATGGAGTTTCATACAGGAGCAGTCCTACCCCCTGCTCTTACACTGGCTTTTTTCTGAAGATAACTTGAAGAGTTATTTACAAGTAAACGTGCTCTTAAAAGTGTTTGAAAATATTACTTAAATTACTTATTACTAACCAGGAATATTCTTGTTTCTTGAAAGCTGGAAACAATGCCGAAACGGCTGCTTTTGTTTTCCCTGCTTGTTGTATCCTGCTCAGTCGCTGGGTTGCTTTAACAGGATGGCTTCACAACCTCCTGTGACAGGGCTTGGAAACTTGCAGGTGTTCAGCCAGTTTGGAAGGCTGTCCTGAATATCTCATGATTCTGTTTTTTTTTTTGTCCTGTACTTGGTTTTGGGAATAGGCTTTTCCCTTTTTTTTCTTACCCCCCACTCTGTATTTGTTGTTCTGCTGTTGGATGTGTGTTTTCTTTTTTTTTTTTTTCCCCTTATTGTAATTTTCTGGTGAAATTTCTGGACAAATGCTACTATATAACTTTGTCTTAGTGACATAGAGATCAGACTTCTTTACGTAATAACAAAAAGAATGCACTAACGTGTTCCATCTGGCATCTCCCAAAGTCTATATGCTGCTAAAAAGGAAGATTTTCTTCTGAGTTTAGTAACCATTCTGTTGATGATGCATCAGTTGGAGTAGAACCTGTTCCTTCATGGCTTGAATGGATGAGAATGGGTTGATTATACCTGTTTGTATCAATACAAGGAATCAAAATGTGTAGCCGGTACCCTAAATAACTACATGTTTATACAAGAAGCAGGTACATTCAATATGAAAAATTGATTTTTTTTTTTTCCTGAAGAACAGCCCTTCAGAAGATGCATGATCCAATTCTCCCTTCCATCAGAGTGAAATTCTGTTGGAAGTCTAAGAATCTGCAGCTGTTAAATTATCTGCTGGCAGGTTGTCTGGTTTTGCCTTGTCTCAGGAGTGAGCATTTTTAATAGCAGTTCTTTGATTGACGGTAGACACTAGCAAGTTGATGGGCTGCCTGGCTTTTACACAGCTTTTCACAGTAACCTGTAGTGTAGACAACAGAAGCTGTCTTATGCATCAGTTGAAGATTTATGGTTTGTTATTGGAAGTAACTTAGTGAAATAATATAGAAAATGACACAGTTAACAAGAAGAGTCCCAAAATACAGCCTGAAATTACTGAAAAGAAGAAAGTCTTCTGTGCCATAGAGGAAAATGGAGGAAAAATGAATAATAAAGCCTGTAAAGAGCAGCTTTGAATAATGGAACTACATCTGTAGTGACTCTAGTCTGACTGCAACATCAGATGAGTTAAATCTTTTTGGCAGATAAATGTTGGTGGCATCAAGTTCTTCATTTGTTCCCTGGGGGCTTTCTTTTCTGATAATATCAAACACAAAATTTCGAGTTCATAACGAGCATGGGGAAATTGCCATGTTTTGAAGGCCACTCCTTAAAATATTTTCTAGTGTTAAAATGTAACACCATACATGGGATGGTCCTATAGAAGGCTTTTTCAAGAGAGAAAAAAATATTTAAAATATTTGATGTTGTGTAGATATACTTGTGACACGGGATGTATGAATAATTACTTTGTTGCTTAAAATAGTACCTGTGATTTCAGAGATTTTAAAAATCACAAGTTTTGTATATAGATTTTAATGCTTATATCAAAACATTTGGATTTCATGTTGACTGATTGGTATGATGCAAGGAAGACTGGGAGCAACACTTGTGTGTTTTGTCATCCTTGAAGGGAAAATGAAGCAGGTTTTTCTCTAATTGCATCTAAAAGCGTTGAGGGTGTGTTCTGTTTGAGAGACTGCAACAGGCAGAAACTTGTTATGAGCAAATTTATTTCATGTTCATTATTGATTATCCTTTGAGAAACTTCACGTACAGGTAGAGAATAGTCAAAAGTTACGAATAAGCTTCCTGCTGCTGCTTGGTGCTGAATTTGCAGGAATTGCATTGGATGGGAAATAGAAGCCTGTTAGAAATAATACTGTACAAGGAAGAAGAATGTAGCTTTATAAGTTTGAGCTTCAACTTGTCAAGTTACATAAATCAGAAATGTCCCATATTAAATAGTTTCCAAACTCTGTCTCTTGGGTATTCTAGTAGTCACTTTCTGTGAAAAATTGAAGTGCGTACTTTTGATTAGGTCCTTTTTAGTATTTCCTTGGCAGTTTTTCTGCGGCAAGCTCATCACATTTTATACGTGGGTTGAGAACCATGATATGGAGACAGTAACTGGATGTGTCACTTGAGATGTGAATTTCAGCATGAGCTCGAGTTTAACACTGCAAAGTAGAATGGAAAGCAGAAGAGAAGTATGGGAGATATCCCTGTACTGTTGCTATCAATTCAGTTGTGATAAGGGTTAAATATTGATAATATAACTTTCCTTGACTCTCAAATAATGGTTCTTTACGGTTTAAGCAGGTACAGCAAATTTAGTTTGCAGGGATGTTTTTTAATGGTGGGACCATACATGTTTTCCCACAGCTGGCTTTGAAGAGCAAGAAGCTAAGCAGAATGTAACTTCTTGGGGCACAAGGAGATGATGTTTAGTGAGGAGGTGATTTTATATAAATGTAGGTTCCTGATACTGAAGGTGGTTTCATGTGAAGAATATTCTCAGTTTTCTTCTGTTTGATCACAAGGTGTCTGTAAAATTAATATTTTGTTCCACAACTTGTTCCTCAGCTCCACTTTCCCAGCTATGCTCAAAGTTGGTGTAACACTAATTTGCATGTAGAAGTACTGATCAAATCTTACTCTGATTGCCAGTCAGATCCCTCCATCCATTTTGTAACCAAGTTTTCTGTTCCAGACGCTTAGATGTTTCCAGTTTTAGAATTAAAATTTATATATGGCAAGACAGAAAAATATTCCTGTCTACTGATCAGCTGTGTTCTATTTCTGCTGAAGAAAGTTTTTTAATTTCTTTAGTCATGCATGTGCATGATTAGAAATAATTTTAATCATATGCTGGGTTTTAGCTGAAAACTCTTCTATTCTGGAACTACAAATTCTGGAACTGTGACAGTGGGTAGCTTTTTGTTATGATGTATCAAAATATCTGAGTTCTGGGTCTGAAAGAAGTCCTTTATTTTCGTGGCAAATTAACTTGGAACTACAAATGTGAATAAAACTTGTCACTTCAAGCTAGTGTTTTCTTAATGGATGGAACATAGTGGTAAGTAATTTGCTGTGGTTGGATTATGAAGTAGCAAGGTGATAATACTTTCAAGTTGTTGACAATATCAAATAGTTGCAGCTGTGTTGGGCAAGCATGTACATCAGCTAGAGTAAGTGAAAATTTGTCGTGCTGTGTCAGTGATGTATTCTGCCTAGGACAAATGTGAAAATACAGATTAGTCTCTGGTTGGATCTTGCCATGCAAAAATTCAGTAGACACTGGTTTACTGATGTCATCAACATTAACTTGGCAAAATTATGTCCTTAATGTTTCATATTTCTATGGTTCTTTCTAATTTTATACCATTATCTTAATTTTTTTTACAGGTTGGGAGGTCAACAGAAAGCCCCATAGACTTTGTAGTAACAGATACTATTTCTGGAAGTCAAAACAATGATGAAACCCAGATTACGCAGAGCACCATATCCCGTTTTGCATGCAGGATTGTTTGTGACAGGAGCCCACCGTATACAGCAAGGATTTTTGCAGCTGGATTTGACTCATCGAAAAATATATTTCTTGGTGTAAGTACTGCTAATAATTATGTTATGTATGAGCAAACTCTGTTATTCTGTTATTTTTCAAGCCCTCAAATTTCCTTGTACTAGTTGATAACTTATACTGTCGTTAGATTTCTATTACTGTGGTGTCCTAGCTGCAGTGTTAAGTAGAAACTGCAGTTTTATGTGCCTGATTTATTACCAGCATGGACTCATGGTTATAATTATCTTTAACAACGCAGCTCTAGTTTAGTAACTGTTAGTGGATTTTTTTCAGGTTTGTTTGATATATTCTTGATACTCGTTGTGAATGAGCTGCTGTTGCTGAAGACCAGGGAGGGCATCATCTGCATTATGGAAAAGGATGTGCCCATGGCAATGGTATTCCATTACAGCAATTAGGAGTATGCTGCTGACCTTCAAGGCCTTAACTCTGACTGGCAGAGGCACTCAAATGAGTTAAAAATAATAACCTTTAAGATAGAATTGTAATTAAAGGGGCATATGCAAAAGATATTACTCCTCTGGCACAAGGTATTCTTAATAAAGCTTTTTTAGTACACCTGTGTCTAAGTACTGCCAGCTGGTGAGGAAATGTTGTGGTTTAGACAGTGCTAGTAAAAATTCAGTCCATGAACTTTAAGACCAACTCTTCCTTTCCTGGGGTGGTTGTCACATGCAGGAAAAAGCCGCAAAATGGAAAAATCCTGATGGCCACATGGATGGATTGACAACGAATGGGGTGCTCGTCATGCATCCAAAAGGAGGGTTCACGGAGGAGTCTAAGCCTGGAGTTTGGCGGGAGATCTCAGTCTGTGGTGATGTGTACACTCTCCGGGAGACTAGATCTGCTCAACAAAGGGGGAAACTGGTAAGTTGAAAGTAACTGGTAATTAAAACAAGGGATACTTGTTTTCCTGGCGTTGAAGGGATGCAGTCTCAGGGGGACTGCAGAGGAGTAGTGTTGTCCCTGCACAGCGGGCACTGAAATCATCCAAGTAGCTGTGCATTGCAGTAGATCCTGTACTGCTTATTCAGGAAAACACTTGTAAGTTTTCTACTAATGTCACTTTTCCAAGTGAAATAAGAGTGTAAAAGGTAAATAAACTTTGCTCTTGAATCTCCATCTCTGAAATGTCCTCCTGGGACATGGGGACATCTGGAAGTTAGTGCATATGCAGCTGTCTTTTGCAGAACTATCTTAAAAGGAAGAGTCCACTTGCATGCAAAACAAGTTTGGATAATGCAGCCTCTGTTTGATTTACCTGCTGCTAGGAAGATAAGAGAAGACCTGCAAAGTGTATTTCTGGTTTATCCCGTGGAGCAGGGTGGGCTTTGCCTTCACCAGAAGTGAGAGATTTCAGTTCCCACAGGGACCTGTGGCATACATAATTGGGATGGAGGTTCCTTTTTCTCCATAGAAGATGGAAGGGAATCCCCATAGTGCACTCATCCTTTCCCCTTCCCAAAATTTAGGGAGCCTAGGAAGAAGAATGCTATCATGGCTCTTTGTCTTCCCTCTGTCCTCAAAGAAGAAAAAAAATCAAACAGCACGGAAGTAGCCCAGTGAACTCCACAGCCAGCCATAATCCCAGTCAGGTAGATGAGCTTCCCCAGAAGTCCTCCTTGTCTCTGGGTGGGTAAGAATGCTCTCCTGCCTGCAGAGCTGGAAAAGCCTTCCTGGTTCACCCCTTCTGCCCTTTGTCAGGGTTCGGGAAGTGAGAGGATGTTCTGAGAGCCCTCACAGCAGATGAAGATGCCCCTTCTCTTTTGTAAATCATCCAGCTGCTAGACTTTAAAGATTGAGAAAGTGTGCGTGGCAGTTGGACTCTCCTCTTCTTCATGCCAATGCTGCTTTTGTGCTGCTACCTTGACTTCCATTAGCTTGATGGTGTGTTAGAAGTATCGCACATACTCGCACTGAACTGACCTTCCAACTTTGCCATTGGCTTTGCAGAAAACTGACTGCTTAAAGGAGTTAGGAAAATGGGGTTTGAATATTTTGTTCTGCTTTCAGTAGACAGCCTGCAGTACATAAATTGCTTTGTCACTTTAATGGTGTCAGGCAAATGTCGCCTCTGGGACTGCGACAGATGATGTTGAAATTGTGCCCTTTGTACATGGTTAGCAAAACACCTTTTTAGTGTTGCTAAAGAAAGGCAATACTAAAACAAATAAATTCCCTTCCCTGCATCCAAAATAATTTGAATTCTCATTTAAATAAAATTACATGGCACACTGGTATTGATGTGATCAGTATTCGTTGATTGGGTTCATAAAACCAAGTGCACACTGTATAATGAATTGAACACACTGCATACAAGAAAGCTTTTTGCTTTGCTGTTTGTGAAGGAATTATGTGAAAAGTACATCAAATCAAGGCTTCTCTTATCTCAAAGGGATTACTTTTTCTGCCGGAAGTACTTTACACTGGTGACCTTTTATCTGTAGTCTGTATTGTACCATCTAGGTGCAAAGATGATCCCCAGTCAATCTGAATTTAAACTGTATTAAAATATAAATGCCAAACTGGTTGTCATTCATAGTATTCTTAGGCAGACATGATGATTTCATCTGACCTACTAAATGTCCAGGGTATTTTTTTTGCCTTGATAGTATTTTCTAAGTACTTTATACATAGAAAGTCAGGCAGTAGGTCTGTTTTTAATTTCATAAAGAACTTTTTTAATATATATCCATCATTACTGAACTGGTAGCAATAGCACAAGTTGCTGATATGTTTGTGACATGGAAATAAATTAATATTTCAGCAAAGTACAATGTGTGCTTGGCATAATCCCTTGAAAATGTTGTAAGTACAGATGAAAGAAGCCTTTAGGCAATGCCCATTGGGGCTGTATTTGCATGGAATACCTCATTAAATAAAGGGTCTAACTAGTTGGGGTGGTTAATTCAATTCAGAAGTTGAGCCTGTGTGGCTTCAGTTGCAGAACCTGTCACTTGAGATATTCAACTGGCAATTCGCTCTGCTGTAAGGATAAACTATGCAAATACCTGTGCATGAGGCTAGTATCACGTTTGTCATTTACCTCTAATGTATCTGTGGCAGACTTTCACTGTTGGTGAGGTACGCTGTGGGAGTTCATGCTTCTGCAAAACGCTTTACATTTGCCACAAGCCGGAAAAAAAAGGTATCTGAGGAGCAGGACAGCTGGTCTGTCCAGAGCAGCAGTTTTTAGTCCAAAAAAAGTTCTGCATGAGCAGCCTCTGCCAATTTGGGCAAAGAATTTCAGGGAAGCAATCTGCTAATACAGCCCTGGGAATGGCAAGTTTCCTCTTCTGTCTGTCATTACTTACCTTAAACATGACAGAGGCGTACAGAGAATCAATATTAGGGAAGAAAAATAGCATGCTCAGAGGTGGGGGGTGTTAGTGAAGAAGTCAGTGATTACTAATGTAATATCTATCCCAATGAATTGCGGGAAGGAAAACTGTGTGTAATAATGAATATTGCCATAGAATGTAACAGTTGCAAATTTAGGACGTCCTATACAAGCACTGAATAAGAGACCCATAGTCATTATAATTTTAAATATAGGATAAGAGACAAATTCAGACAGAGTCCACAAGGAAATAAGACAATATTGCCATAGAATGTAACAGTTGCAAATTTAGGACGTCCTATACAAGCACTGAATAAGAGACCCATAGTCATTATAATTTTAAATATAGGATAAGAGACAAATTCAGACGAGTCCACAAGGAAATGATAAGACAAAATTAGGTAGCATGCTAGAGAGGGTAACGATTTGGAGAGAAAGATGATGCATTTGCAGAACTAACTCGGTTATCAGTAAAAGCTCTCAGGCTTAACTATTTCTCCTTGTGTTCTGCCACTAGGTAGAAAATGAGACCAACGTCCTCCAAGATGGCTCTCTCATTGACCTGTGTGGAGCCACCCTTCTGTGGAGAACAGCAGACGGACTGTTTCACACTCCAACTCAGAAACACATTGAAGCTCTGCGACAGGAGATAAATGCTGCCAGACCACAGTGTCCTGTTGGGTTAAACACTTTAGCATTTCCCAGCATCAATCGTAAAGATGTGGTAGAAGAGAAGCAGCCTTGGGCGTACCTCAGCTGTGGTCACGTTCATGGCTATCACAACTGGGGACATCGCAGTGACACAGAAGCCAATGAGCGGGAATGTCCTATGTGCAGAACCATTGGCCCCTATGTGCCTCTCTGGCTTGGTTGTGAAGCAGGCTTTTATGTGGATGCTGGTCCTCCAACTCATGCTTTCACCCCTTGTGGACATGTGTGCTCTGAGAAATCTGCAAAATACTGGTCTCAAATCCCACTGCCTCATGGTACTCATGCATTTCATGCTGCCTGCCCTTTTTGCGCAACACAACTGGCTGGGGAACACAACTGCGTCAAGCTAATTTTTCAGGGTCCAGTTGACTGATTATCACTTTGCAATGACCACAATAACATTTTCTTTAACAATTTACTGTGAAGATTTTGCCACTAACTCTAGATTTTACCTTTTTTTTTATAATGTTATTAATAGGGTGGTAGGGTTGGGGATGGGGAACTGACAAGGAAATTGTGAGGGACTGTGGTGGAATGGGATACATTGATACCTGGAACTTGACAGATATCAGTGGTGTTGCATGCTCACAAGCAGCATATTCATGAAGTCTTCTTGGTCAAATTGTAGTATATTTGTAATCTTTTTATTAGCACCGTGGATCAGAAAAAGGTGTCTTAATGATTTTTTTAAACTCAGATTTTTTAATGGAAAGGTCTTTTCTTCTAAACTTTGACAAGCCTTTAAAACCTATTTTTCAAATCTAGAAGGAACATACAGAATGTAACTGTCTTTAATTTGCAATATAATTTAACTTGAATAGTTTCTCAAGGAGCTAATACAGAATGTGTGGACAACCATAGGTGAATGTTCACTAGAGATAATTGGATATGTAAGAGAAAAATTAGCTGCCTAAATTGTAGAGTATAAAAGCTATTAAAATATCTATTATGGTATAATATAGCTGGCCAAAAAGGCATCAAGGATTACTTGAAACTGAAGAAATCCTGTTTGCATTGATTTCCTTTCAGTGTAATAGATACCCACTGTTCATTATGTATGGTATGTGGCTGATTTTTCTTTCTTTTTTTTTCCCCCATTTAACCTGCATCTGGTAAAACTGCTTTACTTTTTCACATACTTGGTTCTGTTTTCTAAGCTGATGTTCTGTATATGTGTAGTCTGGCCTTTTTATTTCTGCTTAACTTAGCTTGCCCTAACTGCTCCTTGCATGCCCAGAACCATTGGGTTAATTGAGATGTAGCAAGTCTTTAAAAACTGTATTAATGAAGGGGTAGTGCTGCAGCAAGCCAGAAGGTTTAGGTACAACTTATACAGAACTTATTTACATAGACTTGAATTCAGGAAGGCACTTAGTTCGTGTTTAAATATAAGCCCACAGATGGGACTGTTTAGATTCTCAAGTGCTTCAATGGATTGTGGTTATATGCTGTTATGTTTTGAAATAAAAAAGCAATTTAAAAAGTTATTTTTTTTAAGCTCACTTACTAGCCAAAATGCTGTAAGGAGAGCATCATTTCTAGTTCAGCTGAGTATTTGTTCATTTTTCAACTTGCTGCCATCTGTCATCTTTTTTTGCAGATTGAGATGTTTGTCTCCTTTTTTTTTTTTTTCAAATGTTTGCAAATCAAACAACATTCAAATGTAATCAAATATATGCACCCGGGTGGTACATCTGAAGTGGATCACTTGAAATTCATGACTTTTTAAGAGAGCTGATAAATGTTTACTATGGAAATAATTAAATCAGAATTTCCTATGAGATGTACCCCGCCCACTGTTAGTTTCATTTCATACAGAATGATAAATCTTTGATTTGTCAGATTTCTTCCTTTTGCTTTCTGTACTCTTGGTATCTGAGGTATCAATCTATCCAGGTTTAAAAAAAAAAAAAATTGGGAGAAAATAATAACATCTCTAGATGAAATTGATCCTTCAAGTTCAGTTCTGCTTAATCAGCTATAGCTTTTTGCTATATTTGTGCCCTTTGTATAAATATATAATTTATATGATCTTAATATATTCTGTATATATACTTGAATTGGCCTGTTCATATTTTGGTTGTAAAATTGTTTTATAGTTAACCTTATAAACATTTTACATGTCCCTTGCCAGTGGTGATGGGATGTACTTTGTCTGCTGCTGGTTTTAATATAATTTTGCTGTATACATGTTCAGCATTTTAATACTTTGAAAATAGCTTTGCTTTTCTTTTTATGCTTTTGCTGTAAAAAAAAAAAAAATATTCTGCAGCATTTTCTCTAAAAATCCCAGACTGTACAGTTTTGTTTTTTTCCCCACTTGGTGATTGGAAATAGGATGAATCTTGTTAACCTAAACCTATATGCTTCTTCCTAGTGCCTTTTCAATGAGATCCTCTTGCGATTCCGTATTCTGAGTCCTTACTCCCACAAGACAGCCTTGTGGCTAATCTTCATCAAGATTGGCAGCCCAACCAGACTGGGAAGAAATGCCTTTGGCCTTCAATTCCTTGTCGTGGTTTCTGTCATAAACGTGAAGGTGCCTCTTCCTTGATGATATTCAGTACAAGTTCCTCAGGTCCCATATGCATACTGCAGCATTATTTCTATTTAGCATATACCTCATCTGTGAGAGGCACTCTCACCTCCACCTCCTTATTGGACTCTGTGAAATACTTCCCTTTATTTCTCACAAGAGATGCTATGAAAACACGCTTTCAGGAAACATTCCTTGCTGAATTAAGGCCACGAGCCACAGGTTAATGCTGGTGGCCAGAGGTCTCGAGCTCCGTGTATGACAGCTTTGCAGGTCTGGGGTGGCAACTGCATTGCTGAGCTGATCAGGACTTGCATGTGTAGTCTCCTTCTGAGCGTGAACGGATTGTAAATGTGCCGGTTCCCAGGCATCTCCATTATTGAGCTGCTTTACTTTCTTCCTTTGCTGTTGCAGTTTAATTGCTTCTTCAGGGCTTCCTCCAGCTGTACCCTGTGTGAAGGGAAGGTAAAGTGTTAGAAGAACCGTCACTGGGAACACCAGCACACCATCTGGTTGTGGTGTGTTTGGCTTGCATGAAGTGGAAAGACTGGTTAATGGTTTGTACCCGAGGGGAATGTCCATTTGATAAGACTACATTTGAAGCAAGATTTTTTTGTTTCTTTCACTGTTGGCAATTCTGTATAATGCAAGAAATACTGCAGGAAGGAAAACCCTCCTCTTACATGGGAAACAAACTTCCCCAGTTCTTTTGCATGAATCCAGGTACTTTGCAGTTAACCAGGATTCAAATCTAGAGCGAGTCTTGCAGAGATAGATTTACTGGGAAGGCAGAGTTTGTAGCATTATTTTTCTCAAATGCTACTGCCACATGTGCTGCTCTGATCAAAGGATGGACCATTTGGCTGCTTAGCCCTTTTCTCCTTCCCTCATCTCAGTAAACACACACCTTCACCGGTTTGATGGCTCGATAGGAGAAAGTGGTTTCTGCATAAATAAGACTGGTTCTGTTTGAAGTAAGTAAACTTGAGAACCACCCTCAAACTTTGTTTTGAAAGTTTATTTCATTATTTCAGTGTTATGATATTTCTTGCATACCATTTCAAATGCGAGCAATATATTCCGTAAGGATTTTTTTCACCTGTTACTGTTGATTCTATTTGAATGCTTCAAAACCAGCTTTGACTGCATAACTTACAGCTTTTAAAGTATTTTTCTAGTCTGATCTTTAAAAGAAAACCAAACTGTCACATCCATACACGCTGGAGCTGTAACACTTTCCTTTTTCCTGGCAGCTTTTTGGTAGAATGCTGAAGTCTAGATAGATGACTGAGTGGTAAGCGTTGTTCTTATTTTGAATCGTGGTCCCAGTTGTACAAAAGAGTTAGCATGATACTGCATTTTGATCATGAATTTTTTTCATGTGTGGTCACTTTGTGCCTCAGGGTACAGTAGTAGGACTGTACTGGCAGAGTAATTAAAGGAGGATTTTCTTATTTATTTATTTTGTGAAGGTGGGGATGAGGCTCAGAAGAGATGAAAGCCATTTTCGGGCTGGTTCCAATATGGACAGACCTACTTTGAAGCAAAGACATGCAAGGAGCCGCTTAGAAATGTGATTGTAGCTGTTCCTGCTCTCGGACCTGGTTCATGCTCTAAAAAGGATTTTCCTCGGTTCATTAGGAAGCTCTGAGATGACATGGAAAGGCTGTGATCTTCCCACAAAACACTCCTTGGTGTTTTAATGGCAGTTCCTGGAATTTTGAGGGTTTTGCTTCAGAGCATGAGTGAGGAGCAGAGATGCTGAGTATATCATAGTGAGAAACTGCAATAGAATAGAATTTATTTATTTTGTAACTCCCCACACCACCCAAAAGAAAACAGTTGGTTTCACCTGTGGTAACCCTCCCTTAGTGCTGTTGCAGTAGCTGATTGCTTTGCTCACCATTTTTTCATTCTTCTGGAAGTGGAAGGAAGCTTCTCCAAGACCATCATGTTTCTGTTCATCCAGCTCGTAGTCTTGACGCTTTTCTGGGGTCAGGGAACTGTTGGTAGCAATCTGGCCGTCATGAGAACTGACAGAGGCACCTAAATGCATTTTTAGTGTGGTAGGAAAACTGACCTGGCTGGACTCCTGCGCTTGCTTACAGCTGAGCCGCAAATACACTTTTGAAATGAGCTGTGCTTGTCTGTTCTTTTTAAGGGAACGCTCTGCCATGGGTGGTTAAGTCTTGTTTTCCCTGAGACTGTTTTTAACATGCCACACTGGATGTGAAGGGGAATCGACAGGTAGAGCTGTTGATCGGAACAGGTAGGAACAGGAATCTGTTAGGCACTTGAGCCGAATCGGTGCGGACAGCCTGGATATTCTGCAGTATTCTGGCCAAGGATTCCTCCTCCTCCTTGTTTGCTCAGTTCTCAGCCTCTTGTGAGTTCTTGGCTCCTCTCATTTTCTATTTCTCCATGTAGCTGCAGGTAAACAAGTAAATATAGCTTGGAAAGAAAACAAGGAAGAGGATTAAAAAGATACCTTCAGGCTTGCTTATCTCCCCAAGGAAAATATAAATTGGAGTTGCAAATGTCTTCTACAGAGTTTTCTCATTATTCTGGTTTTTTTTATAAGCACTCTTCACAAGTCTTCACACTTGGTGTTGTGAATTAAAAGGAAAAACTTGGAAGGTAACGCTGTTTCGGGGGGCAGGGGGTGAAGAGGGGATAGTTTCTCGGATGAAATCGTGGTATTCTGCAAGCCCTGTGCAAACCACGTTCCGTTGACTGCAGCAGACGCTTTGGGCTTTGGTCTTGCAAGAACAGTAGAGTCAGCCTCAGCAGGTGGTAAAGACAGAGCTTTACTTTCTGCACTGATCAGAGTTTATTGTCAGCAGAACAAAAATATGAGTTGCTTGGACAACCAAAGTCCAGATGAAACTGGGGGCTGTCAAGATTTCCTTTTGACAGGGCATATTTATATTTCTTGGTGCACAAGCCAGTCTCAGAGTCACCTGGAAGTCCCTTCTGATTGTCACAGTTTTTAGGGATGGGTATCACTTTCCTCTTGGATCAAAGACACGATGGAGTGTCCCTGGAAGGCTCCTTTTCGTGGCACAACCCTGGGGAAAAGCCTCGTTCACGCAGTGAGCCCTGTACCCTGGAGAAGTGATGTTTACCTTTCAACAGTGTTAGCAGCTGTTAAAACTTCTGGGTATATTTGTAAAATTGGTCTTTTATACACAATGTGAAATGGACTGAAATAATTTCTTTGCTGTTGTACCTGTGGAAGTACAAGCCATTTTACAGGAAAAAAAAAATCTTCCAAAAAAAATTAAAATATTATCTCAGTATTGTCACTGACTCCTTCAGTTTTTTTCCCTGCTGGTTGGTTGTCAGGGTTTAACTTTGATTTGCAAAAACATATAAATAACTTAAAAAATAAACAGTTTCTTACTCTTCTATCCCCTTTCTTCGACTCCTCAACAAACAAAAACCTAAGCCTTTGAGGATTCTTCAGAATTCAAGGTAGTGGAGTGTATTCAGGTGTGAGTGCCCTGAAATTTCGGTTCATTTGCTTCCCTGATTTTTAAATTGAACTGTTTGTTTTCAATGCCAACTGCCTTCTTGCAGTGTTAACATAATTGCTAAATAAAAGCAATTTCCAGGAATAATATGCTTTGTGACTCTTAAAATTAATTTCCGTAACAGTAATTCAGTGTTTTCTTTGCATCTCTGTATTTGTCCCTTTTTGTATGCTGTCCCTGTGAGTACATAAGCTTCATTTCTTTAAAATGAGCTAAAGTGAATTGTCTGCCTTTTTTGGTAAGTAGAAAAAAAAAAAAATGTTGGCGTGAGCATAGGAAAGGGAAATAAGGATATCTGCGATGTTCTCTAGATGCGGTCGTCTGCCAGCTGGCTCTTGGGCTTCCTTGGAATTAAAGAGTGCTAAATACTTTCCAGGGAGGATGCTCCCAGGCGAACAGGAGCGGCTTTGGGGTTATTTGTGTGTAACTGTGTCCACCTATCAATAGAAAATTACAACCTCTTTCCTTTGGGACCGTCACAGTCCGTATAGGGACCAGCTTCAGTTCAGGGCAACTTAATGTGCTCCAGGTGGTGCTGACAATATGGTCAGACGGGTCTCTGATGGTCTCTGGGTAGGGAGAAGAAAAGCCGTTCATACCTGGCTGAAGATGAGGATGGTGCTGTTTTGTTTAAAACAGTTGGAGGCAACCTTAGAGAAGTTCTGCTGGGGGTTTGGTGGGGGAGAGGCTTCTGCTAATCCTTCGAGGAGGAGATGAGCATCGAGGCAGGAGCAAGGAGCATCCTAAGGCAACCCTATTGTACTGCTTGGGGGTTTTGTGGGCTTTTAATGCAGATTTTGTAGCTTTTGAATCAGTTCTATCAGGCAACAATGCAAGTTTGGTGTTTGGTTTTTTTTAATTTTAAACCTACAGCTTTCAGCCTGTTCTCAGTTCATTTTATGCAAGACAACAGGACCAAACATTATCCCAATGATCCCACTCCCTTGCTGCTTTTCTCCTCATTCTTCCCACTACCTCGTTACAGATGCTGTGGCTTTTTTATGAAAATATATTCCTGCCCCTGTGTTACCTGGCTGTAAAACTTCACGTCTTGGTTACTGCAGCTTGTGCTGCTGGGAAATGATCTTTGTGAGAAGTTTCTGGAGTATTTGTGATTACTGCTTTTCTTTCCCTTTCAAGGTATTGCTGTATGGATGCATATTTTTAGGTGCAACTTAAGAAATCTCTTTCATGTAAAACTAAGGCAGACAGAGGTTTGACATAGTCTGAGCCTGGTATTTCTTTTCTTTTTAACTCGCTGAACATTCATGTCTGAAGATAGGCTCCAGATGAGGGAATACTGAACAGCAGAAAGGAATTCAGTAGAACCCCAATTACATCAGTGCTTAAAATTATAGATATGCAGGTATATAATTATATATGTACAGAAATACATTTTGTGGAGTACTTGCCTCAAATGCTATATTTTTAAAACTCCAGCTAAAGCAGACTGCGGGTCCTAGCCTTTGATCTGTGCAGGATTTTCCCACCTCTGGTAGAAATTCTCTGCAAGCACAGGAGGGGCAGGCAGGCAAGGGAGGAAGGCTGGACTTAAGTCTCAAAGTCAATTTAGACTCCCTTGGAATAGGGTGAGGCTTTGGGGACTGTTGCTGCCCTTTCCAGAGAAGCAACCACTACCCCCCTCCTCAGTCTGGGGTGACACTGCAAAGGGGGGATGGAGCTGTGCTGGCCACAGCCTGGGACAGGGATGCTGCTGCCTGTGCCGGTGGGTTTCCCAGTAGATGGTTTCTCTGTGGTCCTTCTGTGCTGTGCTGAAATCCAGCTGTGGCTCTCAAACAGCTGCGCAGCCAGGTGTGGTAGCAGGGAGAGATGCTGGGGCTTGGCCTCAGCCTCAAGGGCCATGTGGGATTTGGGCTAAATTGCCTAAATTGTGGGCTGGGGAGAGCGATGTGGAACATCTGGGCTAATCTCAGGTCTGTGCTGTGCTCCCTCCCCTCTTTATTTCTCTCTGATTAAACTGAGGAGCCAGGGAAGGGGTGGAGGAAGGGGGAATGGGGCCAGAGGAATTCTCCTGATGAGAGGGTCCAGATGCAGACGGGGCTGAGCTCTGTCCAAGTGGTGTCTGTACAAAGTGGAGATTCTTCTCGCTCTGGGGAGACCGTACAGCAGCTTCCAGTGCTGAAAGGAGGGCTACAGGAGAGATGGGGGGGCTCTGGATCCGGGGGCAGAGGGGTAGGACGAGGGGGAATGGTTTGAAGCTGAAAGAGGGGAGATGTAGACTGGATGTTAGGAGGAAGTTTTTTCCTGTGCAGGGGGTGAGGCAGTGGCCCAGGTTGCCCAGAGAAGCTGTGGGTGCCCCATCCCTGGAGGGGTTCAAGGCCAGGCTGGATGAGGCTTTGGGCAACCTGGGCTGGTGGGAGGTGTCCCTGCCCATGGCAGGGGGGTGGAACTCTTACGATCCCTCCCCACTGCAGTTCATGGGCGAGGACTTTCACATCGAGATCCTCCTCCCTTTCCCTTGGCTCGGGAGCGTTGGCCCCTCCTTGGGAGCAGAGCCAGGAGGGTCCCTTCGAGCCAGACCAGGAGCGGCTGGGGATTTGAGTGCATGGGACCCAACATGTCTAGACAGCCAGGAGTGAACAACGAGTTTTACAAGTAGTCCCTGATATACAAAGAGAAATCTTTCCTTCCCAACACACGTGTGGGCCAGGTGTTCTCCCTCGCCTTTGCTGTGGTGATCTGTCGGCTCCGTGGGCAGCAGGCAGTGAAGGTGGGCTCCTGCTCTCCTACCCAAGGTGAGGTTCCCTAGGCAGGGCCATGCACGAGTGCACAAATGCAGAAAGGACTTGGATGTGTCGGGACGGACATGGAACGTGCAGGAAATCTGAGAAACGTCAGGTTTGGTCTGTCCGTGCACGGTCCAACTGGGCAGCAGTAGGTCTGGCGTGTCCTGGGTAGGGCTGCAAGCCATGAGCTCAGAAAGTGCGTGCCAAGCTGCTCTCCAAACAACCTTTTTTTTAAAAAAAAAAAATTGGACAGAATTTGCAGGCAGAGGAAGAGGAGATTTATCTTAAAATTTAAATAATTCCTAGCCCTATAGTCAAGAGGCGATACCCACAGCCTTGGTGGAAGTGTGTTGAGTTTAAGGCAAAGGAGCAACTTGCTTGTCTTCATCCTAAACATTGACTCACTTTCCAGGGAGAGTTAATTTTTGTGGGGCTTTGCCCACGAATGCAATGCTCCACTGCCGCAGATTGCTTGAAATAGAGAAACATCTGCTTTGGATAAAGTTTTCCCCACTCAGATGAGCATCATCACCCCTCCATCCGTGTTTCTGAAGAGAACTGTTGGGAATGGTTTGTTCTGCAGAAACTCTGAGCTTTTAAAACTTTATCTTGAACAACCAAATCCATTAAAATGCTAAAAATATCTTTAAGATGACATTTCAGGAAAGATTCAGAGGATCAAGGCAATGACTCCCCAGGGGTTCTGGTTACTGGAAACATCACACGTGCCAGCAAACACACCAGAAATTTCCTCGAAAGCCCGCAGTATTTGCAAGTGACTCATGATGCCAGGCAGGCTGGGAAGAGAACCCAGACGTTGTCTGCAGATTGGAAAGACTTTGGCATATTTTGTATTCAAGGTCTGCAATTAATAAACACAGAGCCAGATAGCAATTAGTGCCCTGGCCCCTCATCTCGGCAAATGTACATTGCTGCCCTTCTGCAGGGGCTGGTGAAACTACTGCGCTACGCTTCTCTGGATCCGGCTTTTTTAATTTTTTTTCAGGGAATTTTTTGGAAACAGATCTGGGAGGTTTGGCAGGAGTTCTCCGCAGCGTGGCTGTGTTTAGCCTGGGAGGATAAAGCACCACTCATGTCACTAAGTGTCCCCGCATCTCCTGTGCTCTACAAGCAAAGATCACAGCAGCCTGGTCCTGCCCTTCTGAACCGACTATCTCAGTTTTGAAGTGAAAACTAAACTCACAAGGGGAAACCAGAGCAGCTGATGGATGCTGTAGCCCTGGGCTCGCTCCGGCAGCCCTGCCTGACGCACTGGTTTCCTTCGGGACCCTGATCTGCAGAGCATCAAGCAGCACCCACTAATTTGTTCCAGCCCTGGGGCTCATATAAACTCTTCTTTCAAGAGGGATGTGACAAGGGTTGAACTCTCACCGCCTGGTGAAGCTGTACCAAGGTGTAACAGGGGTGGCTTGTGTGGCTCAAAGGTTGAGGTTTAAGTGGGGTTTTGGGGGGATTTTTTGGTTTTGTTTGTTGTTTTGTTGTTGTTGGGGTTTTTTTTATTTGGTTTGGGTTTTTTTTTTAAGACAGAGCATCGCTGTAGGATTACGTACCAATGTTGAGTTGCCTCCTGCTTTTCTCATGAGCTGTCCTGAGCG
>NW_010133971.1:349-4679 GCF_000699245.1 Pterocles gutturalis | reverse complement strand
CCCCCCCCAGGGTAAAAAACCCAAAGCACCATCACCCTCAAGCAACTGTTCTATTTATTTCTGGTGATCTACTGGTTTCCCCCAAGAAAACTGACCTGTGGGCTGTGTTGAAAGGCTGTATGGAAAGGAAAGGGCAGTAAGTGTCCCAGTGACGGTGGCCAGGCACAGCGGGATGCTGCAGGCAGAGGGGATGAGGGGAGATGGACGCATGGATGGGATCCCAGGTGGGATGAGCCACCCTCATCGGGTTCTTGCTGGGGTTTTGGTGGCTCTAGAGCTGGTGGGGCAGAGCACACTTAGCACCTTGCTGGTGGGTCTGGAAGCAGATGGATGAGGACATGGCTGTTGAGAGCCTGTGTCACCTGTGATGGTGCCCACTCCTGCCATGGTGGTGCTCCCCAAACCTCCCTCCTCAGGGGAGCTCAGCTCAGAAGGGTTCAAGGCTTAGGGGCCACCTTTGATCCCCAGGTCTGAGACATGAGGGATCAAAACCCCAGCCCCTGCTGTTGGATGCCAGCCTGGTTTGAGCTTGCATCTGACCAACACCATCTCTCCTGAGATTGTGTCTAATCTTCATTTTTGAGCCATTTGGAGAGGAATATCCCTGAGCTTCCCTTGGAGATTGTCCTGCTTACGCACACTCCCCTTGAATGGCATGTAACTCCTTATTTCATTGAGTCTGGCTCTGCTTTTTAACCGTCCTCTTTCAAAACAGGCTACAACCCCTTCAGCTCTCAGGTTTTTCTTCTGTTCGGGTGCACGGACATCATCCAGCCCCCGTGAATCTTCTTTCCCATAAGCTTAAGCAGGGTGAGATCCTTATGAGCCTTTCTGCACAGTATTTTCTCTGGCTTTAAAACTATTTTTGTGCTTTTTCAAGTTTCTCTATTAGATCTGTGCATGCACTTCCCCGCTGAGCTCCTCAGTGGGATGCAGAGATGCAAGATCACACCCCATCCTTCCAACCGCCCCGTTCATACCTACAAGGCTCCGGGAAGCTGGTAAGTAATGGGGCTTTCTGGTTTTGCTGAGCTGAACTGGGTGGGATTGGAGCTCCCCTGGCTGCAGACCCCCACCCAGTTTCTCTATTAGATCTGTGCATGCACTTCCCCGCTGAGCTCCTCAGTGGGATGCAGAGATGCAAGATCACACCCCATCCTTCCAACCGCCCCGTTCATACCTACAAGGCTCCGGGAAGCTGGTAAGTAATGGGGCTTTCTGGTTTTGCTGAGCTGAACTGGGTGGGATTGGAGCTCCCCTGGCTGCAGACCCCCACCCTGTGGGGTTGGCAGCCTCCCCCCACCCCAAAGCCCCCCTAAAGCCATCAGCCCCATTCCCTGGCTGTGCTCAGCCTCCTCCATGAGCCTGTTTGCTCTGATACCCATCCTGCCTTCCCCGTTACTCGGCCCTCTGCATGCACTCAGCAGAGATGCTCAGATGGATTTCCAGCTCATTTAACAGCCCGGTCCCCAGGCAGCGGCTCAGCACTGATCCCTGCCGCACCCCGGGGATCTCCCCCAAGCCCCAGTCCCGTATTGACCGCGCCGTAAGCCACTTAGCCTCTGTTTATTGATATTTTTGCCGTACTGCTTTCAAATGTCAGGGTGTTGGGAGTCAAAAGCCTCCTGGAAGTGTCTCTGCGTTCCCTGCAGCATGCTGGGCTGTTGGTAAACCTGAGCATTAGCTCATGGAGGATGAGTGCACGTGTGCTTTGATGCTTATTTCCTACACAACCAGTTGGTTTTGCATTTCTTTATTCTTTTGAGGTGTATTCTGTACAAATGCACGGGTTTTCCCCTGGGACAGACATCTGGTGGAAGCAGCCTGGGTTACGCCCCTTCCCGCATTTGCTCCTGGCTCCACACTAAACCATCTTTCTGTTTTTTCTAGAATTTCCATGCTATCCCCAATTAATTAGATATTATTAGCAGCACCGTGTTGACTCTCCTTCAGGAGCTTTCTCACCTCCAGTTTTTACAGGCACAGGACTGTGATGTGCAGGGATGACTGGCTGCTGCTTCCAATAATTTTTTCACTATGAGGGTGCTGAGGCAGTGGCCCAGGTTGCCCAGAGAAGCTGTGGATGCCCCATCCCTGGAGGGGTTCAAGGCCAGGCTGGATGAGGCTTTGGGCAACCTGGGCTGGTGGGAGGTGTCCCTGCCCATGGCAGGGGGTGGCACTGGATGGGCTTTAAGGTCCCTTGCAACCTAAATCATTCTGTGACTCTATGATTCCACTAGTACCAGTAAGAAACCCCCTTCTTCACCCAGTCTGTTCATGCACAAGCACTCTGCACCCAGCAGTTTGCTTTTTATGTCCCTATTTTCTGCTTTTCTTTTTTTTTTTTTCCTCCCCAGTGATCACATCAAACTCTGTACTCCGGGATTTACAAGGTAAAGCAGCTCCTCAGAGAATACTACAGCAGCGATCAAAGTCCCAGGAGCTTTTATTCCCCAGTGATTAGCTGGGTGCTCCCACTGGTGCCGCGCCGAGCAACACATCAATTTGATTTAATCGGATTATGCAAAGCGTTTTGCTGTGCGATGGCAGCACGAGGCAGACACCTGGCACGCCGGCTGGGATGATCTCCACTGTCGCTCAGATTTGGGGAGTGCTGTAAAGCACCGCTTGGGGATGGAGAAGCCCATGGGCAGGGCTGGGGGCTGCAGGGGGGCACTGGGATGCTTTCCAGGGATGCTCACTGGGTTGCTGCATGGGTTTTCTTCTAATTTCCTCAGCAGGAGCAGGAACCAGAGAGTTTATTTTCTTTTCTGCCTGGTCCTGGGGGCAGGATGTGGCCATGGGAATGGGGGATTCCCCCTGCCCCCCCACCCAGCTGGTGGGAGCAGCACCAACTCATTCAACAGACATCCTTGGTACCTAACAGTGTCTTTTTCTGGGATTTCACCTGCAGGTTTATGGCCATCTCCTGCTTTTCTAGCAAATCCAAATGTAAATCCAGCAGAGCAATAATGTACCCAACACCCATCTCCACCCCCTCTATCACTCTGGACCACAGGACATGGACCTCCGAGGAGCCCTGGGTACCGGCTGGGGTTTGGGGTGAGGAGGCAGATTCCTGGAGCTTTCCCCAGCTATTATGGCTTCATCCTGATTTTTTTTTTATTTTTTCCCCCCCTACCTGCTTTAAGGATTAACATCTGGAGCTGTATGAATGTAGCAGAATTGCAGCTATTTTTTTCCTCCTTTTTCTTTTTTTAAAGCCCATATGGTTGCAGGGAGAACCACAAACCCAAAGAGAAGATACATCAAAAGAAAGCCAAATAAGAGCATTAAAAAAAAAATTAAGACAATTTTGAATAATAGCAATGTATGAGTGAGTGTCTAAAAAAAAAAATCTGCTGACTTTAAAGCCAGTCTCATGACTTATGAATATTTAGAGCTGGCAGTCCTGGATAGAGGCTTTTCCTTGAGCTTATTTGGAAAAGTGGAGCTAAACTCAAGTGCAATGAGCTCAAAGCAACCTTGCCCAGTGGGGCGTGTTGGAGTTCTATGAACACAGTTTCTTTACTTTGGGGGGTTTAGCAGGGGGGTGATGTTTCTCCCAGATGTGCTGGGGTATTGGAAAGCAGCTGCCCCTATTAAAACTGTTCTGTCAGTCCTTTGAGCACTTCTGGATGATACTCCTGAGCTTGGAAAAGGGGACGTGTTGGGGATGTTTTACCCTTGGCTGCATCCTTACCTGCCCCTGGAGACCCATGTGGTCTTCCTAAAACGCTGCGAGATGTCATAAAAGAACAATATAACCCTGGAGGGGTTCAAGGCCAGGCTGGATGAGGCTTTGGGCAACCTGGGCTGGTGGGAGGTGTCCCTGCCCATGGCAGGGGGTGGGACTCGATGATCTTTAAGGTCCCTTCCAACCCAAACCATCCTATGATTCGATGATTTTTTTCTTCTTTGGAGCACAGAGGAGGGATGCTGCTGCTTTCCAAGGGTTTGGTGCTTTGGAGACTCAAGGGTGCAGGCAGGTGTGAGTAGAAAGGAAGGGCTGGAGGAGATCACCCAATGGCCAGGCTGTATTTCCCTCTTTCTTGGTGTATCTCCAGTTTTGGGGTCCAGCACATGTCCTGTGGCTGGTGTGGGATGCCGTTGTGGGTGTTTTCCCTGCGTATGGTATTTGTCACGTAAACTCCATCACGATTAAGCTGCTGGTAATAATACAGCTGAAGGCTATGCCAGAAAACTTTTTAAAATATTATTTTTTTTTAAGGCTGAACTTCTAATGTGGGTGTATGAATATTCAATAACAGAATCATAGAAGGGTCTGGGTTGGAAGGGACCTTAAAGATCATCCAGTGCCACCCCCTGC
>NW_010133971.1:0-213 GCF_000699245.1 Pterocles gutturalis | reverse complement strand
TCCTCACATCTCATCTCAATCTTAATATCTAACCTGAATTGCCGTGCTCTAACTTACAGGAGAGCATCAGCACGATGGAGGCGGTGGCCAACAGCCCTGAGCTTTCAGAGGATGTTCAGCTCCTGCAATATAAAGCCCCGTGTGGATGCAGGTGATGCTCTTGGTGTCTAGCACCAGCCAGCATACTGAAAAATAGACACCCCCCCTCCTCAA
>NW_010133970.1:0-4939 GCF_000699245.1 Pterocles gutturalis | reverse complement strand
TATATATATTTAAATGATTTTTATGATCTAAAAAAAAAAAATCAGGATAATAGACCTGTAAGAACAGGTTCTAAGCTAAAAATAACCCTACAAAACATGAATACCGCCCCCCACCAAAAAAAAAAGTATATTTGCCAAACTTTTAAGAGAGCAAGCCCATAACTATGGAGTATGTACCAAACCCATAACTGTCGAGTTTCTACACAAAGGAGACTTAATTTTACTTTGAATATCTTTACTGTTTTTTTGTTTTCATGTTTGCATTTGAGTAACTGTTTAGGAAATAAATGCCAATATAAACTTGTAAACCACATCCTTATTTTAAGGATGGCCTGCCTGTTTTAAAGAAGGCACGTCTATTGACGCAGACAACCTGAGTGAGATTACGGAGCATTAGAACACTGCCACCACCGAGCGCTCGCCCGTCTCCGGCTCCTCTGGCAGCGCGATCACTGGGTGCTCAGTGGAAAGCGCTGCCGGTTCCAGCGGGATGCTGGACTGGTGGAGGGCGAAGGACAGCACAGCCGAGCCTGTGCGGTGAAACGTTGACATTTTGTTCTTGTTGGTCTGGAGTGATGCATCTTTTTTTATATTGATGTACACTCTTCCTGTGTATGATGTAAAATATAGTATAAGCCTGTGGCAGATTTAATGTTTGTAAATATGTTTTCGGTTTTTTTTAAGAAAAGGTGGATTTTGTTTCAAAAATCTAAATGAGCAAGTCTTAAATATATCATAAATATGTCACCTTATAGAGGTGCTGGAATATCACTCACTCGGGTGCAAAGGCAAGCAGACACCCTAAGACTAGATACGCGTGTGGGACAGGCAACTCTCTAGCAGTTCTTCAAGAAAACCTAAGAAAAGGGTTCCTTTTCCTCGTTCCTTTGTATTAGAACACCAAATAAAACGGATATTTCTCAAGGCACAGCGCCCTGCTGAGCACTCATCTTAGTTAACATTTCAGACCATTGTTCTTGTGACATGCCTAATATGAGTGACAAAAACATCACGTGGTGTTGAACCTTCCTATGTTTTATAGAGTGTAGTTTAAGAAAAGATACCTTCTGTAATAAAGTTATCTACATGCAAAGTTGTAGTTTGCAAAAATGATGTATTTTTTTTTTTTTTGGTTAACTGATTTGCAATAAATGATGCTTCTGGGCATCTAGATTTTACTAAAACTGGAATTTAGTGTTTTTGTTACTGAGCTGGATACCCGCTGTCTTCCCATACTGTGGGGCTGCCTCTCGGCACAAAGCACCCGCACATCCTGCCGCTTTGTTCTCTGTGTTAAAGCTCAGAGCAGGGCTTTGGGCAATGGACCCTTCTCCTTAACTTGTGCAGAGCTCTCTTGAGGCATCTGGTTTGAGCAAGGCAGGAGGGGCTCAGCGAGGCTGAGGATGGGCTCTGCCCAGGCAGCCCCGTACCTGTGCGGTGGATGCTCTGATGTCCTCTCTGCCGTTAGGTCAGGATCTAAAAGGGGAAACACTGAAAAGTCATTTTAAAGAACATCGCTCACGCATGTTTGAAGTCTTGTTTTCTGTCCCTTTAAAACTTTGCTTTCTGATTAGTTTTTTAGGAGCGTTCTCTGGCTGATGAGACGGCCAAGGGTAAAAAAAAAATGGCCACGTGCTTTTAATTCCAGAGTGCCTATGGAAACAGAGCCCTCTCCGAGGGGTGTTAGGAGTTATGTACAGTGCCTCCTACTTCCCACGCAGCGCCGAGCATATGGCCGGGCTCTCAGATGTGGCGGCTTGCACGGGGAAGCCATCCGCCGACACTGCCACGGCGCAGCAGCCCCCGAGAGGAAGTTTCACTAATGTCACTCGGGCCACAAACACCACGCAGAAACGTTTGCTGTCCTTGCTGCACTCAAGATTTTTAAGGTAACTGAATTTAATTCTTTCTCTTCCCCACAGGGACTCTAGTCCAAATGCAGCTGCAGAGTCCCCAAATAACTGGATATAAATAGCCGTGGACCTCCTCCCAGATCAGATAAGCCTGGTAACTCCTGGAATGCTGGTATTTTCCACTCCAGGGCCGGGGAGGGAGTGGGCATGTGTGTACACATCCCTGGTATCCAGCCCCAGACAGATTTGGGGCTGCCAGACATTTGCTGTGCAACCGCTCGGAAGCTGGTGCTGCAGCAGTGGCACTGGATGTGCCCCCCTGCAGCAGGAAAGCACAGAGACGATGGGCCAATGTGCACTCCATGCAAATTCCATGGAAAGCGGTATTTTAACTGAGGACAGACCTTCCTCCCCCTGCAAAAAGTGGTTCACCAGTAGGACCTTGTTACCACGAGGGATGCCCTGGAGGATGGGCTTCCTGAGACGTGCTCTTCCCCTGGTTGTGTCTCGCTGCATCCCATCTGGGATGCACTAGATGAAGCGTGTCTGCCTTCACCGTGATTCGCACATGTGCTGTCCATGAATCACATCTGGGAACATCCAGCCGTGTTCCCACGCAGCCCATCCTTCTTGGCTTCTCCCACACAGCCACATCCCAGCCCTTCTGCCCACAACTGCCTGCAAGCACAGCATGCCTCCGTGCTGCCAGTGAGACCGGGAGATGCTCCTGCTACCGTGAGACTCTCTCCTGGCCGGTCTACTGTGCACCACTCTGGTCACTCATGGGCAAGGTGAGAATTTGGCCTGGAATGGATTAAAAAAAAAAAAAAAGGGGTATGAGGATGTGCAAAACAATGTGACATTGCAAGAGGGAACTAAACACAGCTGGGACTGAAGCAAAGTTAAATGAGAAACAAGACAAATGGCCCCAGTTCCAAACCCTTCCTCCACACTCAGGGCTTTCCCACCAACTCTGTATCCGGAAGGATTTGCCTTCCCCCAGTTCCCTCCAACCAGCCCACACTGTTCCAACCACAAGCTCCTCTTTACCTCCTGTCGGTAAAGATGCTGGGAGATGAATTTCAAGCCTTAGTGTCAGCAGAAGATGCTGAGGGACGAATGGGTCATGGCAAGCACAGCTGTTTTAGGATTCCAGGTGAAAAAGGCTGAGTATCACTAAGAATACATCCCATGCCAAGGGGATGGTTCAGAAGCTTTTGCGTAAGACAAGATTAGCACCGAGCTATTCCAATCGCAAGTATGTTGATGCTATGAGGAATTTGTTTACATGCTGGAGGGCTTGTTATTCTTTGTTTTCATTACTCCTGCTCAATTAGATGGGACATTTAGAAATCGCTACTCTGTATTGCTTCTACCTCCAGGCTATTGGTGTTTGCTCAGAAAGTTGCTAACAGCTGCTTGAACCCTGATTGCTGAATTTTTCCTGCAGCTTGCAGCTCCAATCACCCCCCTAAGAATGTATAAAAGGAGCCAAATTCATCCAAGGTGTAGCTGCTCTCGAGTTACACAGGGGTTAAGGTGGCTGAGGGAGTCTGAATAATCATAGCAACTAAATGAGTAAATAAATAAAGCCCAGCTTGTCCGAGCTGGCTAACCTGATACAGAATACTCATAATAGAAACTCTCCTTTAGCTATTTTCGCTGTTTCTAAACTCAGAGTACGATACTTTAAATAGTGAGCTCCTGGGGCTGGGCTGTGTTTATGGTTGCTTGCAAGCTGAAGGCTCAATAAATTATCAAAATTTAATGGGAAAAGGTCAGTATCATTTGTGTTGTACCCTCAGTAAGCTGATGAAGTAGGAGAGAAGGACACACGCTGCCTTCTTCCCACCAGCAGCCTTTTTATTTGTAATGGGTGACTCTCACTCCAGACCTGGCTGCATTTGCCCAGGACAGCCAATCAGTTAGAAGAAGCTTCGGGGTAAAAAGGGATTGAATGTCTTAGTGTGACAATTCTTTATAATCACATACTTATCAGGAGAACAGCAAAGGTGAGATGCCATTGTTAGTGTTTGCATTGTGTGTGTGTGTGTAGGTACAGAAGAAGAGGGTTAGATATGAGATGTAAATATATAATAGCTATAGATACAGATGTAAGCTGTTGATGGTATTTACAAAATACATATGGATTTTTAAAAAGACAATCAGGCTAATTAAAATGTTTCCTCAGATTACACCTGTTGGGGGAAATATCAAGGGAGGACCAGGGCTTTATCTGCAATTCATTTTTGTAGGGAAATTGTATTTGACAAGCTGGTTTATAACAATGTTCCTACAAAAGAGGGAGATGAAAGGCGCTTTAAAAATCACAGTGCTGCCTCTGGTTCCCACACCAGCATCAAAGTGCTGCTTCCCCTGCTTGGACTGGGATTTGAGGATATTACCCTGCTTTAATGATCAAGCGTGCAGAAACAGCTCTTGTGCTGATAATGACCCTTGATTAAGATGTTTATTTAGGTCATTTGTATTTTCCCCTCCGAGGCTTGTTGTTGGGTGCAGAGCGTGACAACACCGGGACAGTGGCCACCGCCTGGGAAGGAGACACGTCCTTCTTGGGCCTGAGCAGGGGCTCGCCCCTTGAGAGCTGCAAGAGACCAACACAGAGCTGGGACACAGAGCAAAGTCTTTAGGCCTGCACAGAACTGTTGGATATGTGACCTTGTTTAAAAAAAAAAGCCCCACAAACACACGCTTCTCTGGAGAAGTGCTTCTACAAGCTGTGACGGTGTCCCGGGGACAGCTGTGAGCAGCAGGGACGAAGGCTGGGGTCTGCTACGCTGCCGCCTTGGGACACCTGTCCACCGGCCTTCCGAGCGAGGATGTGATGATTAACGTCCCCTCACACCGTTAACATCCCCTCAGCCGCCAGGCCCCCATGGCCCTGTGGGGCAGGGACCTCGCTTTGCTGCAAATAACGGTTTCTTACACTCGCCTCTTCCTCCAAACCCCCACTTTTCCTCGTTCTTGGCTTCAGAGGCCCGAGGCAGTCCCCCGAACCGGCCCCGGCCCCTCGCCCTGACAGGCCGGGCTCAGGCCGCAGCCCCCGCGCAGGCCTCTGGCCGGGG
>NW_010133969.1:19653-25836 GCF_000699245.1 Pterocles gutturalis | reverse complement strand
GTGTTTCTATGCAGGACCCTGCATCACTGCTGCAAATTTTCCAGGTGGTACCTGTGAATGGACCAGAATATGTCAAAAAACTACATAGGCCTTTATAGTCAATAATGATAAGATCCAAAGTGCTAGAGATCTTTTTTATACAGGTCGGTGAACCATACTAAAAATTTCTCTGTGGATATAGCAAGAAGAGAGGTTTAACCAGGGGTTTGTATTGATACATTCCATTACTGAGCTGGATGGAGCAGACGTTGCCACACCGGATAAGATGAGATTAAAACTGTACCTTTATGACTGTTCTGCTGTTTCAGGCTGTGGATATCCTCCACTCTCACTACTTAATAACCAGCTGTCATAGTCCTTGTAATGTAACACTTCCATTAGGTTCAGAAATAGGACACACAAAAGGATAACAAATGATCCTGGGAAGTCTTTTCCAGAGAGATAAATGCTACTAACAATAAAGTAAGTTGTTATTATTAGCATTGTGATGTTAATGAAAATTATGGACAATTATCTGCTCTTGAAGCTGGATCTTCCCTTTCTGTATAGTTTTTTGTTTTTGTTTTAGTGAAGAAGACTTAAAAAAGACACCCACACAGGCTGCAGAAATTTGAGAGAAATTGTTCATATTATTTATGCAGCAGAAATTCTCAGGAAGCAGACTAGATTAGGAAAAGATTGTCTAGTTTGCTAGTTTAAAGTTTGGAATAATGGTCACACACTATACCACAAAACTGATGTTTATGTTTTCTTTTAGGAACGTCTCTTGATGAGTCTTTTGCCCAGGAATGTTGCAATGGAAATGAAGGAAGATTTCCTGAAGCCTCCCGAAAGGATTTTCCACAAGATATACATTCAAAGGCATGACAATGTTAGGTAGGATTGATGTAGCCCATAAAATAATTAAAAGTGGAAAGTATTTTGTGCAAATACAGTGACATGCAATTGCAGTGAGGTCTTAGAGAAAAAAACCCAAGCAGTACAGTTAAGATTTGTCATTTATGCAGAGGGGGACAATGGGCCTACTGGGAAGACTTAATAGTCTCCTCACAAGATAATAGTGAATCAAAAAATGGCTTAGAATAGTAGTGCTGGGAGGCAGACAACTTTTTTCGAATAAGTAGTCATTCTTTTTGTACTGTATTACATTTTGGGTGAATAGGAGTGTTTATTTTGCATGGTAACTTTTACACATTTATATTTTCCTGATCGTAAGAAATACTTTCAATGCAATTGATTTTCTGAATATTTTTAATACAATAGATTTTCTGAATACTTTTAGTGCAATAGATTTTCTGGGTAGTAGCATGGAAACACAGCAAGAAAATGTGATGTAAACTTGAAAAAAAGTGTCTCTGTCTCCATCATATGAGCATTCCTCCTCAGCGGTTATTGACTGAGGCTAAGTTCTACTAATCGCTCTTGTTCAGTAACAGGCTGTTGTGCAAGTGCCGTCATTTAATACTGGTTGTTGTTAAAGTGCATTCTTATTTGCTATGCTCTGCCCACCCCCCCCAGAATAGTCCTTAAAGGCCTTGTCTGAATGGTGGTGTTTTATCATGCTACCTCTAGCTACTTTTTCTCCACGTACCTTGCTTAGACCCCAAAAAGGCTGTCAAAGAGCTTCACTTGGTGCCACCCTTGCACCAACCAAGGTGCAGGCTTAATAAGCGATGCTGCAGAGCTTCCTTGATTTGCACCATTGGCTCATGTGGCAAAAGAGTAGACACCCTTAGCACCTCCTCCTCTCCCTCATCTACTGGTAAGTTCCTTCTCTTGGGGTTCAGTGTATCTCCCATTGAGCTGACTCTAGTATTTGCAAGGACCACTTCCTAGTGACTAAGCAGTTGCAATTAAAAGCATTTATGTCACTGAGGGAATCACGGATGGCTGTGATGAGAGTGTTTAGAAGGCTGACGAATCAGGTTAATTTTACACTGTAAAATTAAATATTAATGACGTTATTTATTAGCAGCTCACTTCTTGCTAATGGTTAAATCTTACATAATGTTGATCCTCATCACAATGTATAAAAACCCTCTTGGTCTTTAACAATCAATTTACAGTTAGGTCTAAATGTATAGTACCCCAGAGATGATGCTGCAAAGTTAGCATTGTTGGTTACAGTCTTTGATGATTTCAATTGCCAAAGTCAGGTCTGAGAACTTCTGAAGGAGAGAATTCAAGATCAAAGTGGCCTGTCTTCCCCCTTCTTCAGTTTTTCTTGTTTATGCCTCATGCTTTTATGCTGTTGTGCCCCCTCCCCTGCCCCCATTTGTCTTTTTTTCTTTGTCCTGCCAATCTTCCATCTTTGGATGATGTTCTGTCTCTTTGCAGTCACTTGTGCTTATGTTGTCTGCTGCCTGCCAGATTTTTGTTGCTGGGGTGCCTTCTACTAACTTTTGGTGATAATGTTACTTATAAAAATTGTGTCTGGTCATGCTGTCACAGTGCTATGAAATACATCGATACCACTGTTGGTTGCACTTCCATTCAGGTTCAAAGCAAGCCAACAATAATTAAATCCTGACTAGTACATTTATAACTTGTATGTGTCACAGGTCTCTGCACTGGTTACAGTGGGAGTAGTCTACTTAAACGGCATTGCTTTGCAGCTGGACTGGTTGATTAGAATGCTTCTGAGTGCTCTCATGCGCTGCTGAGATCTTTTTGAAATGCAACCTCAGGAGAACCCTTTTATTTTTTTCTGCATTACATGGTGTTTCACATAACCATTAAGGCTGCTGTGGCTTAGTTACTGCTTTGACATGGAGTTCATGAAAGATTTGGAGCCTGAATACCCTGTCTGGAGAGGTGAATTCATTCTCTGACATTAAGAGGGTACCTTTGGGCCAGATGGAGGCCAAGTAAGATGGCCTCATTTTAATGTCAAAAGAAAGATTCTCGGGGAAGACAACTGAAAAAAGGAGACCTCCCCTCACCATCTGTACTATAAGAAACTGTATTGCCTTTTATTTCAATAACGCAACTACTGTACTAAAAAAAAGGTGGGGGGGGTGGGGGGGGGCATAATGTCCCAGGAAATACCCAGCAAGCTGTTGCTAGCAGGTTGCAGTAGAGCATTCCCCTATTCTCATGACTTGTCCTCTTCACACCAAGCATTCTGTTAAAACACCACCATTAAAACAAACAAAGGAAAAGCCCCCTGTTGTTCTAAATTCCTGGAGTTTTTAACCCCAAAGCTACATAGTGGAAAATAGAAAATGAGCTGCAGTTTTACCTTTCCTATTGCAACGCTTTCTTTTTCTTCCAGCAAATATCTGGAACTGTCAGAACATTATCCTCCAGAAAGGATAGGCTGGAGGAGGTAGGCATGCAATTAGTAAACTGTATGATTTTTCCACTCCTTACCTATTAAAAAAAAAAACAACAAAACAACCAAAAACCAACCAACAACAACAAAAAACCTCACCAGCAACAAAACGCATCTGTTTCAGTCTTCTAAATAGCTGCCTGAAAAAAAACGGTCTTAAAGCACTAGATTTTGCATGTGGAAAATAAGAGATTCATACAACTACCTTCTTTACCTCCTGACAGAAAAATACAGGGGGATATATTACTGTGTGTATATCTATACCTATATATACCCCTGTAAGAAGTGAATGATGGACTGGGAAAAGATACTGGCATATTTCAGATACACCGTGGCAACAGCCCTGGTTTATCGATTAGTTAGTAAATATTTTCCCAACTATCAAATAGTTGTTGAGTGACTGCACGCAACTGATGGCACCTCCAGAAGGGAATGGAAGCATGCCTCTCCATGTTCAGGGCAGAGCCCTCAGAGTTGTGTCACATTTCGATGAGCTCTTCCCAGATCTGTAGTAAAGAGAGGAATTTATTTTCCTCACAGGTAACTCTCTTCAGTTAGACATCACTCCAGACCTCAACCTTAGTAGCCAGGATTTTATTTTTCTTTCTGCAGTACAAAGCATTAAACTCCTTCAATATCAATGGAAGATTTCTGTGTGGAGAGAAGGCCGGGTTAAAACTTACTTTCTATTTCCATTTGAGACTGCCCGTAGTAGAGCACATTCCTATGCAGAATGACAGTGCCATCAAAGGAACTTGCAAGGGCCCTGGGAACTGTAGTGGTTCTGTGGGGAAAAAAACCCTTTTCTCTTCCAAAATGCTCACATTTAGCAAATGAAAAACTCCTGATAAGAAAGGCATGTACAAGCTCATAACTTGGGGAAGGTCTAACGTTGCTGAAAGTGTCAGAAGTGCAGAGGAAGGCTGAAAGCTTGAACCCTCCATGTTCCTCCAGTTCCAGAGTTTGAACTTTTATAATTCAGTTCCAGTAGAAGCAGATCCTTTGCACAATGCTCATGCTTAACGCTTGAGCTTTGCAGAAACAAATACTGCTAGTCCATAATCTGAAACGTCGTTTGGACACTTGAGATGTTTTTTCTCGTTCTGTAACTCTTTTCGTTTCGCTTTTATATTTTTAAATGAATTGCTCTGAATATTTTGTGTATGTGTTGTGGGGTTTATTCACATTTTTCCCCGTCCTTTTATTTGGTTTCTCCTAATGCAGTTTTGTGGTGGTTCTGTCTTGCTCTTTGATTATTTGAAGATTAAGTGAAACGTATGGAAAGAACTGCTTTTTTCTCCTTTCTCACACTCCATTAGCCCTTAACTTTTGAAGAGCATCAAAGCTCTCTGTTCAGCAGCAGTTTCATGTCAAAAGAGAAGGATCACTAGGCCCAAATTCACCTTACTTTTGGAAGTGAGATAATGGTACAAAAAAGGTGGTTATCCATTCCAGCCCTCTGTTCATAGTTGTGCCTGTGCAAAAAAGAACAAGAAATCTTTTCCAGGCAAATTTCATTATCTCTTGTGTGCACTATGTAAAGGGTAGTGGTTAAAACAGAATATATTTATCTATAGAATTTTCCCAAAGAAGAGGTCAAAAGTGTGGTATATTAGGTTATGATTCGTGTTAAAAGAAACAGAGAAGAGCTGCTCTCATGCTGCTGTGCTGGAGAAAACTACAGCAGCTACGGCCCAGAAATCTCCCTTCTCAAGGACCCTTCTGGCAGTTTAGGAATGAAAGAAATGGGACAGTGATGGGGCTGTGTGAAAGAATTCACCCTCAGGATTTCATAACTTTCTGAGCTGATAGCACAACAGGGTGAATAAACATTAAGCTGCTCTGTTAAAAAGAAAAATCTACTGAAGCAAAATTTCAGTCATCTATGGCAATTTATCAGACTACGCTAAATCTGTGCAGTGCTGTCTCATAATGTGCATACAGAAAGGGTGTTTGAAAGGCCAGTGTTCACTGTTGCTTGGTTGTAAAAATCAGAGACGAAGCAAAGATAAGGGCACTTGAATTGAGCAGTCTCATTACGAGTTTGATTTGGCATTTTTAATGTTCATGAAACAGTACTGACTGAATTGTAATCTGTGTTGCAGTTTTTTAAAAATGTCTGAAAGTATGTAATGATATAACTTCCAAGAAAGATGTGACAACACAAAACCACCTCTCTCCAGCAAACACAGTTGAAATGCAGAGTAGGAAAGAAAGGGCATGGTGATGTTCCTGTGCTGAGCGAGCGCCTTCCTTGCGCACAGTGCAGTGCCTCCTCGGGCAGTATGGCATTGCTGGATAAATGCACAGCATTGTACAACATCACAACTGAATCATACACCGAGGCCAATTTTACCATTGGAAAGCGCACAGATTGGGAGCTTCCTGTTAGTATTTACAGTCCTTGTGTGGTTGAGGACATTGGGAGTGAAAAGGTGCTTAACACAAAGGGTTGCTCTCACAAAGACAGAGATGCCATGGGCCTACCTTGTTTAGATGTTTAGTATTGCTTAAATGTGTCCTCCCTTACTTCTCCCTTTACAGTTTATTCAGTGCTTGAGGTAAAGAGCTGAGTGTTTCAGCTGAGAGACTGTGAAACTGAATTTCCCCTTCAGGCTATAGGACAAGGCTCCTCTGTTTAAAGAAGTTTTTGAATTATGTGATTGTATATTGTTTAACTGTGGATTTAGTCTTATGCTAAACAAATGATATGAAAATATTAATGTAGTTGTTTTTGTAGGTGCATTCTCCTTATTTCTCTATGAACTTTGATGTATGTACATTAACACAAATGGGTTTTGAGACAGCTTTGCTTCCCCCACCCCCTCCAGAGTGTATGAATTCATGTG
>NW_010133969.1:0-19622 GCF_000699245.1 Pterocles gutturalis | reverse complement strand
CCAAACAGTGATGGAGAAGTAAATTCCTGTTGGGATTTCTCAAGCATCCCCTCTTCCCCCCATAATTCCAGTTCTAAATAACTACAGTTTGCCAGCAGAAATCGGATGGAAGAAACAGAAAAGACAGGATGAGAGGATCAAAAACTGTGATGATGTACGACCACCAGGGAGCACTGTGTGGGCGCAGAAGGACTCTTTAGCTCATTATAATAAGAAGCGGGGCTAGGCGGGGTTAGGAAATGAATATGAATGAATGTATTGGGAAACTTAATGGATATGCAACATTTCGGGAAATAAATAGAGGGACAGGTTTTGCGGAAAGGTGCGCTTGTTGGTAGAGCAGATGCTCCCTTCGCGCTCAGAGCTGCTTGCTTATTCTCCACCTGCGAACAGAATAAAAATTTTTTTTTTTTTTAAAGTTGCAAAAGTGCCTTCGTTGATAACAAAAGGAATTGCCACAAGTTCATGAAAGCCAGTCCTTTGCCAGCAAATTCTTCACTCTACGGATATGCTGCTTCTTTTCCTGTGTTTGGTGTAGAATACCTAAACATTACCCAATGATCTTGAAGAAGAGAGGACTTTTTTTGTCAAAGAGAAGGAAATGAGGCTCTTTGTATATCTGCTACCTTGTAAAGTTTTTGAACAGAATTGCTGTACAGTATGAAATGAGTGCAGGTGTTTTAAATGGAGTCAAACAACTTCATGGAAATGCAATGTGCAAAACCAGACATGCAAATACACATTCAAAATTATTATTGCATGAACCCAGTGAAGACACTAAATTCAAGCATCTGGAATGTTAAATAATTGCAACCAGTATAATATATGTGCCTCATGAAAAGGAAATATTCCATAGACAGTCCAGGAGCCATTTCAACATAATATAGGTGTTATCTTACTGGGGTGACCCCAGCCAAATTCACAATGAAGGATGCGGGGACCGGATATCAGCTTATCTGTGAAGACTCCCCAGCAGAACAGCACTTGATGCTCAGGAGTGTGGTTTGTAACATACAAGAGACATCTCTTTCCTAAGATTAGGTTAAGTAATATAGGATTAATATTTCCTTTTTTTATCCCTTGTGTGGCCCTACAGAGGTGAGGAGTTTACGGTTTGCATATATATGTACAGTGTCTACTGTAAAAACATACTACTCCTGACTGATTTCCAAATGCAGCTATAATTCAATCAAGTAATTTCAAGTTGTGTTTCAACTCAAATATATGCCCTGTATGGAGCCCTCAACACATTTTGTTTTCTCTTTTGAAATGGGCTTTTCCCACTCCATTAGGTATTAATGAACCTGTTTCAACACATGCATGGATGAGGATATGGCTGACTTGGTATGTTAACAGATGACTTCTCACTCTGCTCTGTAACTCAAATAATGTCCGAGAGAGCAATAGAAAGTGAACATTGAACTGCTACCAATTTCTTGAACCTATGGTACAGCAATTTCATTTAGCTTAGTTTTTACAACTGTGAAATAAAACTGTCTGCTTTGTAAGAAGACATTAATTTCAGGCAGCATACTGCCTGATTCATAGCTACCAATAAAAAAATCCTCATGGCCATTTAGAGGTTGTTGTGACCCAGGCTAAGGCCAGAGCATAGTCTGCAGCTATTTATATGCAAATATTTCTGATCTGTCCTGTCTTCTAGAAAGCATCAGAATGAAAAAAAAAAAAAAATTGATTTAGCTTACCCATTCTAACGTTTTAAAAAGCTGTGATCATGATGCCTATGAACAGGCTTTGCTATGTAGGCTTTCTGAACTCGTAAGATGTTACAGTGACCTAGTTTTAATGAATGAATATTTTGTAAAGACAATCGTCCATTTGTTTTTAGTTTTAACAGCCCTCTTTATTTTTTGAGAGCACTTGTTTCTTCATCATTGCAGTGAGTTATAGATAAAATGATGAATAATTTTCCCTTACAGTTGATCTTTAAAGCAAAACAAAATCCAACCTACAGGTTCCTTTCTGAGGCAGCACATGCCATTAAAATATTATTCTTATTATAACTTATACTCTAATTAAACAAATGACCCAAGTGGAAAGAAAAAACAGAGCATACAACCCCTCTTTATTTTGATGAGTATTTGTTTATACAAGTGGCCCCATTGAAGCCAGCAGGACTATTCAAGTGCACAAAGCACATGAATAAGTGCTCTTAAAAGCAATCATCTACAGAAGGTCCTGGAGGAATGACTCAGGGCTTGTCAACACAGAAATGTTCCAGATAGTCAAGAGGTATGAGATAATGATGTATGTAACTGATATGCCTGTGCTGAACCAACTCAGCTCCTTGATTGTGACAAAAAGGAGAGAAATTACTGTTTATAATGCTTTCCTTCCTGGAGATGCTCACTGCAGTGTTGCTTTTCTCTTATTCGTAATTTTTATACCAGAAGCAGTTAGAAGCAGCTGTTTGTGTCTCAAGTCAAATACTGTAGGTAACTTTAAAAACAAGTCTGTAGGAAACCTCCATTAAAAATTAGAATAATGAAATCATAGACTGGTTTGAGTTTGGAAGGAACCTCTAAAGATGACCTAGTGGGCAGCAAGATCTTTCACTAGGTGTGGTTGCTCAGAACCTGACCAGCCTGACCTTGAATAATTCCAGGGATGGGGCACCCACAGCTTCTCTGGGCAACCTCTTCCACCCTCATGGTAAAGAATCTCTTCCTCGTGTCTAATCTAAATCTACCCTCTTTTAGTTTAAAACCATTCCTCCTTGTCCTGTCCCTACAGACCTTGGTAGAAAGTCTCTCTCCATCTTTCTTATAAGCCCTCTTTATATTTTGAAAGGCTTCAATAAGGTCTCCCTGGAGCCTTCTCCAGGCTGAACAACCCCAACTCTTTCAGCCTGTCCTCATAGGGGAGGTGCTCCAGCCCTCTGACCATTTGTGACTCTCATATGGGCTCACTCTAACAGGTCCGTTGTCTGTCCTGTGCTGGGACCCCAGAGCTGGGCTCGGTGTGTTGTCTCACAAGCAGAATTTGTCACCTGGTGCGCAACAGAGCCAAGTTATTTACTGCGTGTCGGTAATTCCACAAAGCTAACATACCTGGTTTCAGTCACATTGTGTATGTACACAGTTCAACGTGTTACTTCCATCTACTTTGCCACATCCTTCTAACTATAATTGGTTAGATTTTATCTCTTCTTAACTGCAGTTGGTTAGGGTTTTTTTTTTTTCTTGCTTCGATTTAAAGACACAGTGTTCCTTAAATTTACTATGCATGCTCAGTGAGTGAGGGTCTTAATCCATGGAGGGTTGTCCAGACACTTGGAGGTGTGATTTTTAGTATTATAATTACATTAAAATGAGGATAAGTCACTTTTGGATGGTGCTAATCACTAACTTGTCTCACTTCTCCAAACATACTTATTATTTTCCAGGATGTTCCCATCTTCAAGGGTAAATCTAACAGTCCTTAAGTGATTAAAACATTTTTCTCAACAGTCCCAAGGACGCTCATCCTAATCTACACAGAGAGTACCTATTTGTTACTTTAGCTCTAACTTAACTTGCAACAACTGCTCCAGGTGGAGCAGTAGTCTGTGGGGTGTACCGTCTTATACTAAATTTATGAGGATATTAGAGTTTAGGCGTGTTTGTGTGTGGAACATCTATCAGGAACTGTTCGTTGGTAATTGTATATGCAATTTCTGTACACTGTAATTGGAGGAATTGTTTTTTCAAGCTTTTTTGAAAAAGTTATCTTTTCAGAAAGCTCGGTGCGTTCCCTTAAGAAAGGAGGAGGAAAGATGCAGTGCATAGCATCTGTAACAGGAAATGTTCTGTAGCAAACTAAACTCCTTTGAAGAAATTTATTTGCAAATTCGATGATTTTTACACTTGCAAATAATTTCTTGAGATTATGTATATTTCAAAATGTTTTGGACATAATTCGTGTAAGATCATTTAGTGTTATTGGTAACTAAAACAAGCCATTTGTAAAATATTATTATTGATAAAAGTTGGGTGGCTTTTGTCAGAAATAAGCTATTTTCCTATCAAATGTAGAAAGGTGACTATGTCAATGTTAGAAAGACAGGCTGTGTTTTCAGTAGGGAGTATTTAAACTATAGCAATCAATATATTTAAACAAAGTGTTAAAACTAAAAATATTATTACACATAAAATGAAGTCGTTTTAGGCTTATTTTACTAAATGACAGTAAGACTGGTTGAAAGTTTCAGAAAATAGCCACAGAAAAGCTAGAGTCAAAGCTGAGTTTTAGCCTTGCTAAAGAAAGATGGTACAAACCCAGGTGCAGCTGCACCAGCTAGCTGTTCCTAGCTATGAGCAGAAGGTGTTACGGGAGCAGTGGGGGTTTAAAGTAGTGGAAAGAGTAACCTTGGGAGAGAAATACAGTAACAGAAGTGTGACTTGCATCTCAAATAAAGCCATCAGAAGGAAAGATTTCAAACTAGTCTTCTGCTGCTGCTGTCTTGTGCTTTAGTCATGCTCAGTATATGTTCTTCTCATCGTTCGTAAGTGAGCAGGCAGTGTTAAGAGCAAGCAAACCTCTAACCTGGGACAGCACTGCTCCTGCAAGACAATGCCGTCACGCAGACTTTGAAATCAAGAGCAGAGCAGAAATCTGACACGGGTCTGCTCAATAATTAATTCCCCCCCCCCCTCCCGATTTAATTAGAATATTGATATGCTTTTGTAACTTATGACGCTAATAACTTGTGTGGCTAAAAGCCAAAATTCTTTAAGTTTTTACCAGATTAGCCAAACTTCCTGATCCTGTGAATTTGCTGGTAAAATCTTGGTATGACTGAAAACTACAGGACGAATGCTGAATATCTCAAAGAGCATAGGATTGCAGAGTTTTTGGTATAGCCCACAAGCAAAGAGAATGACAGCTCCTTGGGGTCCCTTTGCTCAGTTGTCAGATCAGAGAAGTAAGGGCATTGCTGCACCCCTGGGCAATGAGGCAACACCAGGCTTAGCACTGCAGTAACTACTTAACCTTGCTAACCAGCACATTTACACCACTTGTCAGGGAGAGCAGCACTTGAATCATGTGCAAGCTATGCTGTTGAGCAAACAGAAGCAACCTTTATCCTTTGTTTTGGCCTTCTTTCCACTTTCATTTCTTTTCTTTCTTTAACAGTTGCAGTTTAATTGTGATTGTTTTTGGGTTTTTTTGTTTGTTTGTTTTTCACCAGAATGGCCCAATGATGTTGTTAAGATTTTTGTGGAATTAAAGCAGGGAGGGTCATATCCCTGAGTGGCCGTTAAGAGAAACAATTGTTAATGAGCACATGCATTTTTTTTTTTTAAATTAAATGACTTGGCAATCACTGTGAAGTGTCCTTTTGTATATCACACAGTTATGAGGACTTTTCATGTTGAGTAAGGTAGCTCTAGTTTACTCTACTTTAATCCTCTGAGTATGTGAACTTCCATGGTAATTAGCAATTAAGTTACAGTGACAAAGGCTACTTTGCTCTTGAATGAGTGCATCTACAGGAGTGATTAATGGCCTTGACACTGAAGTCACTCCTATAGTTGCTTTGTCTTAACTTTTCTATCAATGTTAGACACAGCCTGCATTTAAGACTCTCATTATTTTTGTGTGAATAATATATCCAAATCAAAGGAAAGGCAGTTTCAATGTTCATTTGTGTTCTGCTGAGAAACAGGTGGGGACTTGGACTTTTTGAAAATATTTTAATATCTTTGAAAATACGGTTTGGTCCTGGAAACACTTCAGGCTCATCATAATAATTCTGACACTGTAAATCTTATCATTTCTCTCTTTGGTACTCTTGTGATTTTCATGGCCATAGCAAGAATTATAGTCTTTTAGCCATTCTCACTCCCTGAGGTAGATCTTGCCTCCTCCTGCTAAAGGCTTTCTGGGTCCTTTACATTCTAAAAACCTAAGCAGGATGTAACAGAAAAAAAAATGTTTATGGCAACAGAGAGATTATTTGACTCCGTACTCAAAAACACATGTCACAGACACATTGTGCTGCCTTAATTTGTTTTAGACATCATAAGATAAAGTGTAAGTGTTGGGGCTGCCCCTTAACACTTGTAGTCCAAGCAGTGAGGGAAGAGGCAACAGATGGACATAGACAGGCAAAACAGTGCAAGAGATAATATTGGTCAGCACACGAGCTAAAATAAAATGAACCAACTAAAATAAAATGAACTGGCTAATGAATTTCAATGCTGTTTGTAGAACATCGAAGCTCCATGTGTGTGAGAGGGGTTCACTGTCCTCAGGACTGCCACCCCGGAGTGGCAGAAGACCGTGGGAAAGCAGGAGGCTTGCAGTCCCACTTGCATTTTAGGTCTGCAAAGCCCCTGCTCCCCTACTCATCCGGTGGCAGTTGCCTACCATCCCTGCTAAAAAATCAGGTTTAGCTTTAACATATATACATGCAGTTAACTGCAGTGTGAAATAATTGACAAGCATAACTGAACTGCAACTGTGTCTCAGCACACAATAATTCCCTACATCACCTAAATTTGCAATTACATGTTCAGTTATGTATTGTGGGTACTTTTATGGACTTCACTTTTTTTTGTATGATTACCAGCGTTTTGAATCAAATGCTGAGGGGTAAGCATTAATACTATTTTTAAAAGTTTAAAGGATTAGCTGATTTATTAAGGTAGGTGTATGTAAAATAACTTTCCTTTTAACTGAATAATTGTGCATTAATGTATTTCCTGTGCTCTGTGCTTAACTAATTCATAAGTTTTGATGTAAACATACACGTCATCAGTGTAATGGTTGCTCTGTTAGTTGTTAATACATTGTTATATAGCCTCCACAAACACTAGACATTTCTATTTTGTGTGTATGCGTATGTTCTTTATTGTTAAAGACCTTGGTAAACAGTTAACGTTATTACCTCAAAGGCCTAACTCCTGACAAATGCTAATTTTTCTTTCAAGTGGATGTTGTCGGTGCTGCGGGAGATATTACTGTTACTGTAAATGTGGTTAGACATGGAAAAAATGTGGATTGCCATATTTAATCTCAAAATAGAAAAAATAAAACCCATCAAAATGTAGAATGTGCAAAGGATGAGATGTAAAACAGCAGAGAACCTAGCAGAAGCTGTTAGTATAAAATGTCATCTTCACTCCCCCTCTGTACTAACTAAAACCTGGAAACTACATGACATATTGGATTGCAACAATTGTAATTGTTTTTTCCTCTGTGTCTTTTTCAACTGTATAAATTCTGATGTGAATTTAGGTCATCAAGCCAATGGGTCATAAAACGAACTGTATGAAAGACCTTGATGCACACTTAAGTACATTTGAAAATCTTCAAGGAATTTAAGAGAATTATTTTATATTAATTGATGAACTTCAAGAAAGACCATCCTAGGGCTGTCAAACAACAAGGATATCAGTCCAGAATTAAGAGAATAAGTAGATCTTCACAAGCAAATATACAGAGCACTTTGCTGGCATTATTGCGCTGTTAATGTCCTTTACCTTACCCATCACTTGGTTGGTTCACACTCGTGATAGCAGAGTCACACGTCAGTAAATTGCATACATGCTGAATGTATTATTTTAAGAAGCCTTTTTGTTCTGATTAAACAGCATAGGAATGGAATAGCTGTTATTTCCCTGAACCAGGGCCATCTTGAGCGGTGTTCTCATAAAGCGTGCTCAAAAAAGAGAGTGGGGAGACTGCCCCAAGGATTAGAGATGACAACACAGAGGCTTTCTTTGTAGATTAAAGCCATCTTTTGTGCTGGGATACGTTACCTGACCTCGCTGGTGGACAAGAAATTTTAGCAACTAGATTAAATGAAATTATAGAAACAGGGGCTGAATCAGGAATTGTATTTGCTCTTTTTGGTAGCTTCATGGGAGAGTTCAGACTTGGTTATGGTGAATGGGAAACAGTAGACTTTTTAGTCCTGTTTTTCTACCATCTGTTATTTTATCCATAGAGCGAAGGTTTGTTGAGGGGAAGAGGAGTACATAATGCTTAGTTTAACTTACAGTTTGCAGGCTAAGTTTTACACTGTCAAATATACCTAGGACGTGTAGAGTGCATGGGACTGTTAGCATTTGCATAAAGACTTGTTTGACATTTGTAGCCTGGGTGTTGCAGGTTTCTGCAGTGGCCTCTTGGCCTCTGCCAACAGATGAAGGAATCTAAAGAATTAAAAGGATCAGAGCTCCATACTCTCTCGAGTTTCAGGATCTGCACAAGGATTTTTATTCTATCACAGTAGTATCTGTACTTCTTGCAACTATCTCCCCTTATCATCACAGATGGGTAGGGATTGTTAAAGTGGATTAAACTGGTGGAGATTAAAACCTTGCTAACATTGATGGAAGCTGGATACCTGCCTGAGACAAGCAGCACAGTACAGAGAAGCCTGGCCTGACACTGTGGATGCTAGCTCCTCACAAGGAGCAGTAAAACCACATCACGGAGCTACCATAAGCAAGTTGCTAACTCCTGTCTTTCAATACTTAGTAAATCTCATGCAAAGTTTATCAGTTTGGCTATGGAACTCTACCAGTGCAAAAACTGTCTTTGAAACCAATCAAGCTGAGAAGATCACAGCTGTAAAGAGGAGAATTAATTGTTCTCTGTGTTCCTGGAGTGCCCATGGGAGAACCTCATGAATGAGGTGCTTTGCCAAATGTACACCAGATAGGTATATAGGCATTGAAAGTGTCCCAGGGTTCTCTACAACAGTTGACAGCACCAGACCAATACCTATTTGTCTGCATCTTTGCCATTTTTGTTCCACTTAGCACTTTATTAGTAGCAATTCAGGGCTGGTTTGAATTTGTGCTTTGGATCGCATTTGTGCTATAGAAGAGGATAATGAAAATTTGAAGATGTCTTCTATACTGATATCTCCATGTCTTTTTCCTTCTTTACAGCATTTTGTTTGCAGACATTGTGGGGTTCACTAGTTTGGCATCACAGTGTACAGCCCAAGAGCTGGTGAAGCTGCTGAATGAGCTGTTTGGCAAATTTGATGAATTAGCTACAGTAAGTACAACAATCTTACTTCAATTTAATTTAAATTCCCTTCTGAAAAATGATGCATGAGTTACAGATGTTAGAAATCTGTAATAGACTGATGTAGCCCCATGTGTCATGAATTTATAAAGCTTCCATTTTTTATTAATATTCTGGAGAGAACAATCTATTTTAATTGTTTATGAAAGAAGCTTAGCTTGCTATTTTTAAGTATACCCCTTCTTGGAGGCCATTAGGGTTCTTCATTGGTTTTGTTTGCACAAGATAAATAGAGAATATATTTCAATATTTACATTTCTGTCCTGCATGGGGAAAAAAAAAAAGGATAATGGAAAATATGAATATTGGCGGTATGGCAAAAAAACTAGTTTCTATGATAATAAGAAGCTAGAGAGTAAAATTAATTCTTTACAGAGAGCACTCCTTGTCACAGAAATGAAAGCTCTCTTCAGAGAAGCTATTGTAGGCAAAATGGGATCCATATCATAACTGAGGCTTATGTTTTTTGGTCGTTGCACTGACATGGTGCCAGATTCCCCAAGGAAAAAGAAAATGAGAGAAATATTCCTTGCTTATAGCTCCTAGGAGTCTAATGGTACCACAAGCATTTGACAAGAAATGCGAGGAATGTATGTGCCTGAAAAAGCCACACATATTCTTTCAAATTACATTTAACAGTATGCTGAAAATGTGTTTTCCCCTTGAATAAAGCACAACTTCATCAAATCTATCTTGTTTGCCAGCCATGTCCTCAGAGTCTTCATTGCTGAGAAGTATCACCACCACATCAGTTATGCTCCTCTGCTATGTAGCTGTCTCATCTTCAGACAGAAGTCTAGAGAATACATTTCTGCAGGTCCCCAACTTAAACATCATCCACAGTTTTCAGTCTGAACTCACTTCTCCTTGATGTAGTCTTCCGCATGAGAGATATGAAGCCTGTGAACACTTTGTATCTATGGCTCCCTCTTCATAAACAGCTGTCAGGCACCCCAAGAAGAAAGAAATCATAGAATCATTAAGGTTGGAAAAGACCTCAAGGATCATCAAGTCCAACCATCAACTCACACCACCTAACTCACTAACCCATGTCCCGAAGCACCACATCTACACGTTTCTTGAACCCCTCCAGGGATGGTGACTCCACCGCTTCCCTGGGCAGCCTGTTCCAATGCCTGAGCACTCTTTCAGTGAAGAAATTTTTTCTAATATCCAGCCTAAACCTCATCTGGCCGTTTCCTCTTGTCCTATCACTTGTTACTTTAGAGCAGAGCCCAGCACCCCCCTCACTGCACCCTCCTTTCAGGCAGTTGTAGAGAGTGATGAGGTCTCCTCTCAGCCTCCTCTTCTCCAGACTAAACACCCCCAGCTCCCTCAGCTGCTCCTCGTCAGACCTGTGCTCCAGACCCTTCCCCAGCTTCGTTGCCCTTCTCTGGACAATCTTTGGCTCCACAAGATGCCAGGGTTGAGGAAGACCTATTCTTAGTTAAATGTGTTACTGTTTGATCAAGTGCTATGTCCTGATTTATACTAGACCTTCTGTTTAAGTCAGAACAGAGTGGAACTGTTGTATGTTCCCTTTTTCCAAGAAGAACAGAAGATTAACTTAGATGCTGAGTAGAGATGCAATGGAGGTGCTGGTTTCTGGTATGAATTTGTAGCACACTCATAAGCCTTGGTGTAACCAGTTCATCACTGGAACTACTGACAGTGCCTCATAGAGAGCACAGGTCCCCAGCCCAGAGTACTTCAGAAATGTATACCTTAGAAATAAAAGAAACTGCCATGTAGGTGATCACTAGCAAGGTTTTAAATGGCTCAAAAAAAGTTCAAATAACCTCCTGAGTTTCATATCACTACTGAATTTCATCCTCCAAATGTCAACCATCTAATAAGCTCTTTTAAAACTTATAATGCTGTAATTTGTGGAGATATAGCTATTGTGTCTCCTGCAGTCAGAAGAAATGTGCTGAGAAGTGTTAATTCTTCAGAAGGAGTCCGGTCTTTTGGTTAAAACAACTTCTAGACATTCATTATTAGGTCAAAACAGAGGAGTGAGCTGATTTTAAAACAGTACTGTGCTTTAGTATTCAGAATTACGAAGGATGAAACTTAAGGGACTTTAAAGAAAAATGTAAAGGTAAAAAAAAAATTAAAAAAATTAAAACTGTAATGCTTAAAAACATATCTCTGTCACCACTGTGGGAACTGTGATAAGTGTAAGGCAGCATGTATTTGCTGGGAGTCTCATGAAAGAGTCTTGGCATTTTGGCTTATGGACACATTGTAGGAATAGTGAGTCTGTGCTTTTCGACAGTAGGGCTCTGAAGCTGACCAGAACCAGGTGCTTCAGGCAAACATAAAAATGTCTTGTGAGAGATCTGGGACAATTTAATCCTAAAGTTTGTCCTTCTGACATTTGGAAGCTGGTTTAGGCTTTTTTTTTTTAAGATTTTTCTCTCTTTCTACATGCTGTTTGATTGGGTTTTTTTTTTTGATAAGACAAAGAGTTTTGCCCTTTCTGAAATGCTACACCTTTTTTAAAATCACAGTAGTTTCAAATATAGTTACAGCTCATGAGAGGGAGTTCTGAAGGCAAACCTTATGTTTCAATTTATTGTCATTCAACTCCTTTGGAGGTTTGCTTGTGCATTCTGATAACAGAGGGGGAAGAACATTCCTGGTCTTCTTACTCCCTACTAGAAATTATTTGTACTTTTATCATGTTCGTTCTTTTTTATTCATCTCCAGAGAAAATGTGTTTTTTGAAATGCTTTTCTTGTACAGGTTATACTACTTTGTAAAGCACTGAGTCTTTGAACTCTGTTAGGAGAAGAGGTGATCAGAATACAGTACTTAAAATGATGGCATGTTTTCTGTTTTCACAATAGCACTGTTTGGTTTCTTAAAGAAACAATCTTAGGTAGTCATTTTTATAGAGGACTTTGTGGCCTCCTTAATAACTTGGAGTCTGTGAGCCAACTTCAGTCACTATGAGGAAAGGAAAGTGAATCTCAAAAATAAAAAGTTAAACAAAAAAAAGTGACAGTATTAGTATCTTGGTGGGAGTCTAATTTCATCCTAGAAAGACACCAGAATCCACCTGGAGAGATGCTGTTATGAATGCCTCAGGGTTCATTTCTTCTGGTTATTGAGGTACTTGTAACATCACAGTCTTTAGGCACCCTGATTTTCTGAAGCATTTTGGACAGGTTTGCCCATTCTGCAGAGGTTCCTTTGGGACTGTACACAGCAATAGCAAGCCACCTTCCCGAATGTATGCAATTAAGATTCTCCTAAGACCTATGAATGGTTCAAATAGAAAGAATGATTTTGCATTAATTTCTAATGGATTTTATCTGCTATTCAGGTTTAGTTTACTTAGTTCCAGCTGTTACTTCTGAAGTTTCTCATTTCTTCCAGATTTGGTTAAGTAGCTTAGTGGAGTCTCAGATTTTACCCAAATGTTAGTAATTCTGCATTACATATTATCAATGAACACTTCAAAAAACTGATCTTTGCATGAAGTCTTCAGATGCCTTACAATTAACCTTCAACACTACATCTGGCTTCCAGTTTGTCAGTCTTAAGCTTACTTGTAAGAGCGACAAATTTTAATGCGATATAATAAAATTTGCATCGTGTTGTTTTATGTTCCCAAGGAATTCTTGGACACACAACACTTGGGCTGGGTGCCTTGTTGCTTTACTACACTGTATATTTCAGTGCATTTGCTCTTCATGCTTTAGCTGTGGCATGGATTTACTGTGCACGAGAGAGATTCTCAAGGCTGGCGTGACACAGAGCTGCACATGCACCTGCTTGGGTGCTATCATGGTCAAAGCTCCACTGTCTTGTGATACAGTTCAGCTATGTGTCAAATATTTTACTTGTAATAAGTCATCTTAGTAGAAAGGAGAAGCATTTCTCCAGCATCCTGCATCGTAATGAAACAGGTTTGCTTTTGTTCTTTTCTTTGGTAGATTTTTCCCATATACTTCCTGTATCTAATCTGTGTAGGAATTAATTATTTGTGTTTACAGATTCAGTTATTTCCCTTTCAACCTCCACGTTGCTGCATCTTGGACTTCTAAGATTTTTCATTTACAAGTGGATAAGGACAAATGAAGTTTAGGCTCTTTGCAAAGGACGTCACTAGAAAAGTATTTTGATATTCGGAGTGAAGGATCTTACTTGTTCGTACCACTTTTGGCATCTCATTTATTAGCCAGACTGACACACACCACTTCCTTCTTCTTTCCATTTGCAGTGATGTATATACCTTCAGGCTTTGTCAGTATTTGTAGGCTGAGTCTTTTTTTTTTTTTTCTTTCCATTTGAATTTAGTATCCTTTCTTGATTACCTTCTTGGTTTTTAACAATTTTTACTTTCCAAATTTATCTGTTACTGGAAGCAGCTTTTTGTACCTGTTCAGCCTCAAAGATATTAAGCCTAACAACATTGTTCCTAAGCCTTGAGCAAAGGGTCAGTAAATAATATTTTTAATCAGCTTCTGTGTTGTTTTTTTCTAACTGTGTCAAGAACAGTCAGTCCTTTGCTGTGCTTTGAACTAGCTATTCATAGAAGCAATGGCTTTAAGAAATTTCATCTGTTGACTCTATAGAATACTTTTAGTTTCGTTTATTACTTTTAGGTACCACAGAGGTTAACTCTTACCTAACCTCCTTTATGATACTTTGTAGGTAAGTGGATACTGTGCTTGGTATGCCAGTTCTCTGTCATAACTTTTCTCATGATTTGCATGCTTGTCGTAAATTACCAAACTCTTCCTGAGTTTTGCATTCTGCAAATCTGAGCTTTACGTCTTTGTATAGAACTGTGTTGGATTATTCTGAGCAGCTTCAGATGCTTGCAGTGTGGCCGTTTGTACTGAAACAAATTGTTTTGACTCCTTGTACAGTTAGCATAAAGAAAGGTAGGAGATCAGGGCGTGTCATCCAAGGGGGATGTCTAATTGTGCACTCAGGAAATGCCTGTTCCACTTCGTTGTTGTCGAGGCAGCTTGACTGATAACTCTGCATATTTTAGCTGTCTAATGTACCCTGCATACACAATCCTACCTGGATTCCTTTGTGCAGATCTGTTATGCGGGGCATAGCAGAACGGAGCTGTCAGGGGCTTTCCTCAGCCTGGGGGAGACCATGTCTCATGTACTGGAGTCCAGAAGCACTATCCTTGGAGCAATCAGCTTTGCTCTTCCCAAACGTGACTTTTTATCTCCTTGAAGTTTGTGGAAATCTTTCTGGAAATTACTTTCTTTATAACCAGCTGTATACAGTATCTTGCTAGTTCTTCTCATGCCGTCATTTTTCACTAATTCTTCCAGGAAGAGGGGAATAGTCATTTTCAGCAATTAGGTCTTGAAAATTTCCCATGTTTTTTTTTTTTCTTTGGAGCATGACTGAATTTCATACTTCCATTGGTGCACAGATGTGATAGTTTTTTAAAAACCTCTCTATTGTGTTGTTTCCGTAAGAATCTGGAAAAAATATCCATTACCTGGAATTTTGAGCTTAGTTTTACATCATTTTATAGTGTATTTATTTTAGGCTTGTTTCTCCTGGGATATTCCTCTTCATAAAAAGACAGCATCCTAAAGGATACTTAATGGAAGCTGGGAAGGAGACAAGCGTGCGTATCATTCGTGATGATTGTGTAAAATATTCTTGCTAAAATCTTTATTCATTTCAAAGTAAATTAACATATATGACTATTAAATAGGTTGTCACTCTCCAGGACTAAAAACATTTAACCTTCTAGTTTTGTAAAATTACTCTCCGTGGGGAGTAGGGAAGGAATTTATTGTGAGGCTGGGAATACACAGAAAAGGTAGGCCAAGAACCAGTAGGTTATTGCAGGTCAGCATATATAAAGCCAATAACATTGAGGGAAAACATTTGAAGCAAAATGTCCTCCTTTTTATAGCTATAAATATAACAAATAATTCTACATTTGTTCATGCATGGTATGGCTCCCATGATGGTAGATAGTGGTCATGACTTCACAAATACATTATGAAATTACAGACTTACATATGCTCATCTGGAGATGGCCAGCTTTCCTACCAAGCCATTTTGTGTGATACTTCCTATAGTGTAACCAGATTTGTTTTCCTTTCTTATTAATTCTGACACTTATAGAAGCTCTTCTGGTTAAGTCTATACTAACTGTTATTGCTATGAGTATGTTTCTATTACCCTGCTAAATTGAACTCTATGGAGTATTGCAGTTAGCTCATCCTCAAGGTATTTTATGCTGGGATTAGCAGATGTGCAAGAACTAGTGTAAATTGGTGAAGTTTCTATTTGCAGGCATAATTCTATTAAAAGGTTATCAAAATAGTTGTTTCAATTTTTACACCCACAATTCAAAAACATGGGTGAAAAGAAATGTTAAAATGTGTGTGCAGTAATTGACAGGATACAATGAAATTTTCTAATGGGCTGGACAGTTTTCAAAAGCGTGTTATCACTGTGGGCATACTGCAATGTAATGGAGCTGGTTGTAATTTCCATGTCACCTCATTATCCTCAGGATTTGACTATGAAGTTTGTCTGATAAGCTGGCTTCAATAAGCTCTCACATGTTCTTGTGCACATTCAGCATAGTTATTAAAATAGATTTGGATACTACACAGGGAAACCGTGTTGGTAAATCTTCTTGTTTTAGTCAAAAAAAGGTAAAATGGTAAGTGAAATTACTGTCATCAATGAAAGTTGCAGATAGCATGAGTAAACTGCATCCAGCTCTGGGAACCCCAGCACAAGAAAGACAGGGACCTGTTAGAGTGGGTCCAGAAGACAGTAAAGAAAATTGTTGGAGGACTGGAACACCTCTCCTATGAAGAAAGACTGAGAGAGTTGGGGTTGTTCAGCCTGGAGAAAAGAGTGCTCCAGGAAGACCTTATTGTGGCCTTTCAGTATATAAAGGGGGCTTTTATAAGAAAGTCACCAAGAGACTTTTTACCAGGGTCTGTAGTGACAGGACAAGGGGCAAAGGTTTTAAACTGAGAGTGGATTTAGATGAGATATAAGGAAGAAATTCATTATTATTATTAGGGTGGTGAGACACGGGAAGAGGTTGTTGTGGATACTCAATCCCAGGAGCTGTTCAAGGTCAAGTTGGATGGAGCTTTGAGCAACCTGATGTAGTGGAAGATGTTGCTGCCTATGACAGAGGGGTTGGAACTAGATGATCTTTAAAGGTCCGTTACAACCCAAACCATTCTATGATTCTGTGATTCTGTGATTTTCACAGATTTAGCTGTTAGAAGTTAGCCTAAGTAGGCCTACTTTTCATTGGCACAGAAAGAGGGCCCTTTCAAAGGCGATTAAAAGTAGGATTCTAAGGAGAGTTTTGCACATGAATCTAAAACCATTTCTTCATCTTTTTTTTCTGCACCTAGCTTCATCTTTTGTGAATACTATTGCAGTCTGAGAGACTTTCACTTGGGTTGTCCTTCCTGTGGAATGTTTTTGGTTTTGTTTTCTCTTTGGTGTACAAAACAGGGTTATAGAGTTGAGGGAAAAAAATCAGAAAGATCTTGAATGTTTTGTTTACTTTTATAAGGAAGTTAAATATAGTAGGAAAGTGTAAATATAAAAAATGTAAACTGATCTCTTAGAAAGGATCTCTCCCTTTCTCTGTGCACTGAACTTCATAACTTGATATAGTATTGATTAGTTGTACTGTGGAGACTAACTCCATTTAATTCACTGCATTTTCTTCTCTGACCCTGAAGGAGGGCGGTTTGTTACCTTGACAGCAGAACTCTGTACTATGCCCTTCCAAAGGTGCTTGGAGCAGTAAGGCATTCACTATACCTCTGTGTAAAGGAAGGAGTGGACTAGTAATACCAGGAACAGGTATCAACACCCATATATCTTCTACCAGTCTGTGTTCAAATCTGTTGAAAGAAGGGGCTCAAAAGTAGTGTTTGGCCCATAACTGTCAGGCTGAGCCACCTCGGCTCAGAGGATGAATATTAAAATTTGCATTTATTGCATATGTTGTGTATATATGCAAGAAGGTGTAGGTAAATTTTCATAATTGTGTGTCTGTACATGTTGTACGTGCACATGTATGGATGTATATATTTATACAGCACGATATCTAAAATGTAGGGTTTTTTTCCAATTCTGTTCCAACTGAATGAACAAATTTAATGAAATTAAATAGAGATGTCATTCCAGCTTTAGAGGATATAGTAGAAAATACTATTCTTTCTGCAAGTCTCTTTTGAATCTCTGTACTCATCTGTAATACAGATAAATTTATGTTAAATTCTAGAGTGATTCAAAGCTTTCTGATGCAATTTTCTATTGAGATTAATAGCACTTTGGCTATTATTTATTTTTATATATATTAATTATTTAAATATGCTGCACATGCTAAACACATTGAAAATAAGCTGCAGTGCTAACTGCGGTGAATCCTGTCCTGTCCTCTCTCGAGACCTCTTTGGAAGCAGAATGAGGTTCTTGTGAGAAGAGATAATCGTGGAATGCATTTTATTGCTGTTTTTCATCTTTGGGAAGTTTTAGAGGTCTTTTGCTTTTTTTTTTCCCCCCAATAGTAGCTTTATATGCAATAACTAAGAAAGACCTGTAACTGTGATGTGTTTAGCCTGTATTATTGAATTATGGTTTGTGTCCCTGAGGATTAGAGGGACAGCTGGTATAAATCAGTGTGGTTCCCCTGAAAACCATGATGCCATGCTGATTAAGATGAACTGAACATTTGATCCTGTTTGCCTACCTGATACAAACAGTTCCATTCTGAGCACAGCAGGCTGCTCAGAGGAAGCTGTTGGAATGGGTCTTTCCAAAATAAAATGACTGATAAACCAAGAACAGAAAACAAGGAAAAAAACGAAGGGGAATAAAACACAAAAGTACTTCAGTGATGGGTCCTTTCCTCAGGGTCACTGATCTTCCTTTTGGCTCACTGAACATCTCTAAGGGAGGGTGACCATGCTCCTCTGTGGCACTGCGTGCCCCCAGTGACAAAGCTCTTGTTGACAGCAGCGGCGGGGCCAGGACAGTAGTGTATATTCCTTCTTCAGCCCTTGTGGTTCACCACTGTCCCCCAAGAATTAATTATACTCTCAGTGAAAACTGAGCCATCAGAGGTTTGCATTTTGATGCTTTATCTCTACCCAAGACTTCTCTTCAATATGGGAAGAAAACATTTAGCTAGCTGTTTTTTTTTTTCAGGGATTACGGCAACAGGGTTTTTCCACCACAGATTCAAAGAGTTTTAGGCAGTGAATAGATGGGGGAGGCATGCAGGGCTTTCGAGCTCAAGAGCTGCTCCCTGTGCTGCCAGTGCATCTTCTTCCACTCCTCTGTTGCATGCAGTGCTGCTCTTGGACTAATTTGCAGATATACAGGGGCAATACCCAGAGGTCTCGCTGATGGTGAAGCCGGAGGTTTGGTGAGATTGCCAATGCCTTCCCCTGAGACAGTAAAGCCTTCAGCATGAGTCCAGGCTCAATACATCTCCTCCCTTTTGCCTTTTTTTTTTTTTTTTTTTAAGACTCTAACTTTGCAATCACTGAACATCATAGGTAGTGACCAAACTCTTTTTCACATTTTTCTAACCTAAATAAAACTAAATGCTATTACTACTCACATCCAAGAGCATTCTAGGAGTGTGTAGGTCTGGTAGAGACTGAGTTAGGGGAAACAGGAATCACTGTTCATGCATCTTTTTGTAGGCCTTATTAATCTTTTATTTTACTCTACACAGCATAACTAATTCCAGATTGGCTGAATCTTTTTATGTGCCTTAGCTGATACAGTTTTTATTAGTAGGACAACAAAAAAAGTGTTTTTCTAATTTATGGATAAATAAAATCCTTCCTATTCATAAACTGTGATTCCAGAAGAGTAGGACAGTAAAAGTCTGAAGAGCAGACCTGCAAATCAGGTTGTTAGCAGGCTTGCAGAAAAAGAAATGTATGTGTATAATGAGCATAAAATGTGTTGTCATTAAAACACACAGGGTCAAACTCCTCCATGATGTAATTCCACTACAGTTGGTGGAGTTAAGAGAGAGAGAAGTTCAATGTTTATCTTTTAAAATCTTGCTTTTTAAAAATGTAGTTTGACCTTCCTTTTTGGCTCACTTTGCTTGGTGCTCACGTACCATGATGACACATGAGTATGTAGAAATACATAGATTGTTGCAGGGACTCTTTACTGCATTAACATCTGCCATCTCTAAAAGAACTACAAGCCTTAAAGAGGCTCTTCTCCTATCAGACAGTGTTACAAGAAACTAAAATAATGTACCGAGCATCCCTGATTTTGAATCTGTTCATGTAATGATTACTTATTTGGATAGACTATTTAAAAAAAACCCCCAAAATTAACCCCTAAAACCCACCAGCAACAGTAAGAATTGTAGCAATCTGACATGTGAGAAAGATCCTCATTTAAAAGGCTTTGCACTTATCCACTACAGTCTCCCTGTTCAAGAGAACACCTAGCTGTCTGCTTATTTATCCTGCTGGGAGAAGTCTGAAAGCACCTTAAACTTTGTCATCTCTTTGAGAACACCTTTTTGAGATATATGTATATATATTTAT
>NW_010133968.1:7272-8240 GCF_000699245.1 Pterocles gutturalis | reverse complement strand
AGGAGAACTGAAAAAGAGAGAGGGGGGGCTGTGGGGGCACAGCAGGTCCCTCAGCCCCGGCATCAGCAAGTCCAGGGGGGCCAGGGGTGGGAGGGGATGGAGTTGCTCCCCGGGGTGCCCCGCTCTCTCTCCCCCCTTTCTCCTCCTCCTCCTCCTCCTCACAGACGCTCAGTTGTTGTCCGACTCGTCCTCAGCTTCCCGGAGCCAGGTGAAAAAGGCTGTCACGGATTTGAGAGCCACCCCTTTGCCCTGCTGCTCGGCCGGGTCTTTGCTGGACTCCCACTTGTAGAAAGCCTCCTCCTTGATGACATCCTCATCGTAGAGGGCATCAAAAAACATCCGCAGCAGGTCTGGGGGGGAGGACAAAGGGTGGCTCCTGACATTCCCCAGCCACCAGCCACCCTCCTGCTGGGGGGGGGATGAGCCTGCCACCCCCCTCCTCAGCCCACCCGTCCCGCGACACTCACTGGGAGGCTGGTCCAACTTCACCACCAAGGCTTGCAGGGCATAGAGTGCTTGGAGCTCCTTCTGTTCGTCTCGCAGGTACTTCTGCAGCAGCTTGGCTTGGTTGCGGATGACCAGGGCGTCCACGCGGTAGGGGTTCTCGACTGCGGGGGGCAGGGTGTGAGGGGGGGGGGGGGGGGGGGGGGGAGAGAGAGAGAGGGATCACCCGTCCTGGTTCCAGCGTCAGTCCAGCCAATGGGGTCTTGGTGGCCCTGATAAATGTGTTGGATGAGACCTGCTGCTCACTCAGGTTGGCCTAGAAGACGTAGAGTAGAGGGGCTGTGAGGTGGGGAGGCAGCTGGGAGCCCCTAGACTCACAGGCACTGTGCCCATGCCCTCACCTCGATCCAGTCGTGTATTCTTTGGTTGTTCGGGTTCTCCTTCAGCAGCTTGTCCATTTGCTTGCACAACTCCTCTGAAGTCAGCTCCTTGTGGCTTTTTGGGCTCCGCGGTGCCCCCACCAC
>NW_010133968.1:1678-7074 GCF_000699245.1 Pterocles gutturalis | reverse complement strand
GGGTCCTCAGGCAGGATTCCCTCCCAGCCCAGGCCCCCATCCCGCCACAGCTTGCCTGCAGTCTTCTGGCCCTGCAGGACAGACAGTGGACATCAGCATCCCACAACCTCCATCTGCAGGAGGAGGATCCTGCGGCTTGGCCATACCACTCCCATAACCCAGACACAGCAAGGGACATGCCCCGCCATCCCCTCTGGTGGCAGAGGGGGTCAACCCCTCCATGACAACCTGCCCCCCCCCCGAGTCCTGAGGCAGTGGCCAGCAGCTACACCAGTCCCACACTTACCATGCCCTTGCACAACAAGCCCAGCACCTCAACCAGCAGCGTGGCGGCCTTCCCAATGGGCACCAGGGGCTTCGTTATCTCCCTGCGGGGCAGAAGGGACCTGGTTCAGCTACCTGCCCCCACGAGCCCCCCTGGGACCCTGTGGCAGGCCCACAGAAGGCTACGGCACTCACCGGAACAGCTCCTCCATGGGGATGCCTTCCTCTTGCAGGATGGGGGTGATGAGCTCAGCCAGGTACAGCCAGATGTGCGGGATGTCGATCTCCATGTCTTCCGCAACCTCTAGGATCTCCCGCAGCCTGCAGGGCAGAGGGGGGCCGTTGGGATCCAGCAGCCCCCCTGTGCCCTCAGCTGGGAGGGACCTCGGGAGGTCTCAGTGATGAGCCCTGCTCAAGGGAGGGACAAATTCAAAGCCGGACAAATAGCAGCTCTGGGCCAGGCTGCCCCAGCCCCTCACCCTTTGTAGTACTGCTCCCTGGAGAGCGTGCCTGCCTTCACCAGCTGGCACAGCAGGACCCCCATGTGCTCGCGGGAGATGGTGCTCCTCTCTAGCGTGGACTCAATGCCATTCTGCACGAAGATGTAGAGCGAGGAGGGGCTGCCCAGCTCCTGCACGCACTGCAGGGCCTCCTGCAGGGAAAAGAGGGGGTCATTACCGCCCCACAGCCAGCCTCTGTTCCCCCCTTCCTCATTAAGGCACTGCCGGCACCACCCAGGGAAGCAGATGGCTTGTTGCTGGGGTGCTGTGCCTGGCCACCCCTCCTCTCACCTTCATGTCATTGATGTGCAGGTATTCCTCTATGATCGCCTTGGATTTCTTCTCCAGCTCCTCATCCGACAGCGCAGGCTTGGGGGATGCTGCCAGAGGTGCCGGCTCTTGCTTAACTGTGAGGAGAGAACAAGGATCAGGCACCGCCCAGGACAGGCAGACCCCCAGACACAACTCTTCCCCAGCTCACTGGTCTCTCTGCTCCTGTCCCGTTCCTCCGTCATGCTAGCAGCCTTGCGCACGGCCTCGGGGCCGCCCTGCTTCTCCCGTTCTCGGCTCCTGTCCTCTGTCTCTTTGCTGAAGCTCCTCTTGGTGAGGGCAGACCTGTTCCTGTCTGCCCGTTCCCCCCGGTCGGGACGCTCCAGGCGGTCGCTGCCCTTCTCCGAACGTGACTCCCGGTCCCCTCTGTCCCCAGCCTTCTCTGACCTGTCGCGGCTGGAGCTGCTCCTGGGTGGGAGGACAGACACAGCATGAAGAGCCCATCACCACCCTCCCTGACCCCAGACTACAGAGATCTGAGAGGCAAAGCTGTCCCACTCCAATCCCAGCCCTTTCCAGGGCTGCTTCTAGCACTTGACCCACCCTCAGGGGAAAACACTTCTCCCTGTTTCTCCCCTGTCCCATCTCATGCTCTTTGTCTTTCGCTTTGTCCCTTGGTGTGGCTGAGCTGAGCCTGGCCCCATCCTGTCCACACCTTCCTCCTGTTGCAGACTGTGGCAAGATCCCCCCTGAACAAACCCAACTGCCCTGAACAAACCCAACTCCAACTCTCCTTGGAGACCTCGTGCTCCAGCCTCCATAGAACTCTCTCCCGCCCATCAATGTCCATCTGGGTCCTGGGACACCCAGACCAGACCCAGCACCTAGGTGTGTTCCCCCAAGTGACAAACAACAGGGAAGAAGCCCAGGGTGGTGTCTGCCTTCTTTGCACCAAGGACTCACCACCAACTCCGAGCCTGACCAAAGCCCCATCCTGCCCCAGGGGGTTATTCCAGCCCAGACACCAGGCTCTGTTTGCCCACGTTATTGACCGACCACTGCCTGACCAGGGGACTTCCCCCTCTGGGCTGCAGACCAACACCCCCACGTGCCAAAGCAGGGCTGGCCCCTCACCTCTGCACCACGCGGCGGGACTCCGGACTCTCGGCAGGGGGCGACTGCTGGAGCGCTGAGAAGCGGTTCAAGGTGCTCGTGGCCGGTCGCCCTGAATCAGATGCTGGGCGTGAAAAGAGGGGAGTCTCAGAGTTCAGCACCTCACCAGTACAGGGACCGCCAGGGGAATGATCCCCCCTCCTGCCCTGTCCAATAGCACCCAACTGACCCCACGCTGCCTACCTGAATCTGCAGGCTTGGCGCCAGAGCCTCCGCTGCTGCCTTTGCCCCAGCTCAGCCGCCCACCTGGCGCAAAGAGCTGGTTGTTGGAGTCGATGGATCCAGGCTGCAGGTGGAGAGACAGAGTCAGCTCTGAACCCCACACCGAGGCAGGAACCCCACCAGGCAGCCAGCTCAACTGCACACACTGCACCCCCAGCCTCACCTTGGTGATCTTCGTTAGCCGGCTGGTATCGATGGGCCGGTTGCCCTTGCTGATGGGCACCGTGTTCCAGCCATCGTCCGCAACTAGGCTCCCACGGCCGCCTGGGCACAAGGAGGACAGACGTAAGGAACAGCCCAGCCTCAAGCAGTGGCCAGCAGGAACAACCCACCCCTGGCAGCCTCAGGTGCCCCCCAGCCCAGGCACTCACTGCTGGAGGATGGCCCGGGGGGTCCTCTCCTCTTGTCTTTAGACATGAGCTGCTGCACTTTGATGTGTTCCCGATGCTCCTCCATCTCTGCTTCCTTGTGGATCTGGTCAATGGTTTTGGGGCCCTGGTCTCCTCGCCGCGGCACCCAGCTATTCTGCAGAGGGCAAGGGAGGAGGGCAGGGGGCACTGAGCTGGCTGGACAATGGAGGCAGAGACATTCCCCCTTTCCAGCCACCCCACCCTCAAAGCCTCAGGCCAGTCTCCCACCTCGGCCAGCACAGCTCCCTGTGTGTTGTGGCAGCTTTTGGCACAAAAGGGCTCAGTTTCATGAGCCCCCCTGCATTAAACAGCTGCCAGTTACTGTGTGCCCACTACCACTACCATGCTAACCAAGGGCTGGGGGCTAGCATGGCGTCTCTGGGGCTCATCACAGCTGACACACCCACGTTTGCTCTTCCAGGCACCCAGTGACTGCTGGCACTCAAGAACATAGGCCAGCAGCTCCATGGAACCAAGCAGGGGACAGAGGACAGACCCCAGGCAACAGCAGGCCACGCGCCTTACCCGTCTGAGGTCAATGACATCCTGCAGCATGAAACGGATTCGGGATGATGTCTTTTTTTCTTTGATGATCTTCTCCATCTGATTGAAGTACTGGTCCATCCTGGGCTATAGAGGGACAGAGTCACGGTCACATCCCTCCCAAAGGCAAGGACAGGGCAAGGCACAGGGCAGAACAAGGGGTACCTTGGCCTTCTCAAAGTCCAAGTCCTTGCCAATGGTGGTAAGCAGGCGGCAAAGGCACTCAAGAGACTCCTCATCGTGGTTTTTGAGCAGTTTCACCACACAGTCGTGCATGATGGCCTCTGTCAACATCTTCAGTTTGAAGAGCTCTCCAATGAACTTGATGTTGCCCAGGGATCGCCGGCGGGCCTTGTCCCGTGCCTCCTCCAGCTCGTCCTTCATGCGCGCCTTCTCCTCGGGCTGCAGGGAGGGCATGGCAGGGCAGCTCAGAGTCCAGAGCCGCCCTGAGGATGCCCACACCAGCCCTCAGCTGCAGCCTCCCACCCCAACTCACAGCACTGGCATCGTCCATCTCCTTCTGCCGCTTCTCAAAGATCTCGTCGTCGTCCTTGTCCTTCTCGAACTCCTTCTGGCAGCGGTTGAGCAGCAGCTTGCGGAAGTTCACAGTCACTGTGGGCTTGTCTGTTGTGGGCACTTTGAGCTGCAGGGAGAGGTACAACTCAGGCGAGGAGCATGAGAGTCCTGTCTCCCTCAAAAGTCGGCCACCAGCTGAGACCCAGGCACCACTCAAACCAGGGAAAAGCCACCCTATACCCTCGTGACGCCCTGCTAAGAGTCTGGACCTGGTCCTCCATCCACACACCCCGTTTCCCCACCCTACACAGAAGGTGCTGAACTCAGATGAAGCCCCCAAACAGACCCCTGCCAGCTCAGCGGGAGATCCCCCCATCTCCTGCTCACCCCCATAAGGCAACGGCACATGTTAGCATAGGCAACAGAGAAGTTTGGCTCCGAGATGGCCTTCTCGAAGACGAGGTCGATGACACCCTTGAGCCGTTCCTCCGTGTCGATGGACAACTCCATCACCTGCTTCATCAGCTGCTGGAACATCTGGGGCGTCAGCTTGTTGAGGATGCTGCGGACGCGGCGGAGCAGTTCCTGCGAGGACAGCAGGGTCAGCAAGAGCCAGGCATGTCCCCCCTGCTCTCCCATCACTAGCCTGCCCCAGCTCCCACCTGCGTCTTGATGTTCTCAGGATCCTCCTCCTCAGAGGCACGTTTGCTGCTGGGTTTCCAGGCCTTCTCGGCCTTGTTCAGCTTGACGTCCTCATTGAGGGACACAGTGGCAATGATTTTGCGAGGTTCCTTCCTCTGGCTGGGCTGGGAGCGGCGGGGACCCAAGCCTGAGGGCTGAGACAGGGAGAAGAAACTCAGCTCTGTGCTCTATGACCAGCCGGGCTGGCTGTGGGGGTGTCCCCATCCGCCTGCTCAGATCCTCAGTTCCATCACGGACATCAGTGGCCCAGACACAGCGGCTCAAAGGCTTGATCATCACGGAGAGGCAGAGGTGGAAGGTATGGGTGAAGTGAGGAGATACTCACCAGGCCCCGGTTGCCCATGACGGGCCGCCCAAGGTTGGCGAAGGAGGGGGTGAAGTCAGGGCTGCAGTTCATACCGCTGAGGCGGATGGGGTCAAGCGCCCGCAGTGGGGTCTTGTGGGCCTGTGAAGGTACACAGGGCTGAGGATGCCCGGGGGGCAGAGGAGCGGGATGGATCCATCCCCCAGCCTCAGCGCCGGGACAAGGAACTGGAAAGATGGCCCCAGAAGTGCCCCCACACACCACCCCCAGGCTCAAGGCTCACTGTAGATGTTACAATGGGACACCGAGTACAGCAGGGAAGCCCCAGCTCTGCCTTGACAAGGAACAGGGCAGCAGAGCCAGAACCCCACCCAGGCACCACCCATGCTCCCCCAATTTCCAGGGCCAGACCGACCTTGTCCAGCACCACATCTGTGATCTGGGGCAGCCCCTCAGGTTTCTGCATGCTGGCAAGGATGAACTGGCAGCCCA
>NW_010133968.1:0-1655 GCF_000699245.1 Pterocles gutturalis | reverse complement strand
CGGGGTTCAGTGGCTTCCATTGCTCTGCAGTCGGGACAGAGGGAGACCTTGACACAGCTTGTCCTGTATCCTCTATCCCAAGCTATGGCAGATCCAAGAGACTAGTGAGGTGGGATGCAGACAACGACAGAGCTGTCCCAGCCTGGTACGCCATTAGCACACTGCTGCTTGCTTAAGAGAGAAAGGCTTGTGACACTAGCTCCCTGCCTCCTGCCAGGACCCTTGCACTGGGGTCTCTGTCCCCCACCCCATGCCAGGCTGGAGGACAAGATAGGAGGAGAGCATGAGGTTTAGGACAACTAGACCATGCCACCCCAACCCCTCCCCAACCACTGTGTCCAGAGGTGGTGGCTCCCAGCAGAAGCCCAGGCCAAGGCATGGCTCACCTTCCTTGTAGCGGTACTTCTGGTCGGCAGCTTTGCCCTTCTCTGGGGCCAGCTTGTCCTCCTTCTCCTCCCACGTCTCCTCCGACTCTTCCTGTGGACGCGCAGGGGCCGCATCCTCCGCTTCGCGGGCAGGGGCAGACGTGGGAGGCTTGTTCTCTGCCTCTGAGGCACTGTCGCTGATCTGAGACTGCATTGGGAGGGACAGTGACAGCAGTTACCCCTCGAGCCTTTTCCTGCCCCCTCTACCCTGCACCCAGGTGTCCGCCTCGCTCAGATCCTCATTACCATCACGGAGCATCAGTGGCCCAGACACGATGGCACAAAGCAGAGTTCATCACAGGAGGAAATGGGACACAGGGTGACCCCTGGACACCCCCGGGACACTCACCTCTTTAAAGGCATCCAGCAAATCACCTACTGCCTCCTTCTTGTTCAGCTCCTTCATCCTTCGCTTTTTCTTTGGCACCGACATGGCGACTGGGAGGACAGGCAGGGAGGTGAGGGATAGGAACCCTCCCCGTCCCCTGCCTCCCCCAACACCATCTCTGGGATCACCAGCGAGACACCAGTAACACCAGGCCAGCTTCAGGATGGGGCTGTGCAGAGCCACAGGAATGCAGTCCTGCCCCCCCAGCACAGCCCCGTCCCCAAACAGGCCACATACCCACCTGGGCACCTGCGGCCCTGTGGACCCCACATGCAGCCCCACCAAGGCACCCCCCACCAGTGGGCACCCGGAATACACCCCATACAGATACACCTCACACTCCTCCCCATCCGGCTGCTGCACCCCATTTTACCCGGTGCCTCTGCGAAGCACCCCATCCACACCTCTTCCCCACTGCCGCACTCCCCATCCTCCTCAGGGCATCCCTGCAGACACCCACACCGCTGTGCAGGGCAGCCCTACAGGACACCCCCCGTGCACACCCAGAAGCACATCTGCCCCCAGTTTGCCCTCATATAGCCCCCCTGCATCCCTCCACAGGGTGCTCCATATGAACACATCCTGTGCACCCATCTCCCTCATCCTCCCCACAGCACCCCTATGTAACCCCCATGCTCCTGTGCAGGGTGCTTGGAAAAAAAAACAAAAAACCAACAAACAGAAAAGACCTATCTTCACCCCAGCACAGCCCCAGGCCATCCTGCTCTCCCCAGGCACACCTGCATACCCCTCAGCAGAGTGCCCCACACAGTCACAGCCCCGTAGCCCCACATCTCCGCTGCCACCCCTCCACCCGCTGCACCTCCCCGTGCCCCCGGAAG
>NW_010133967.1:1614-2394 GCF_000699245.1 Pterocles gutturalis | reverse complement strand
CGCTGGGGAACCGCCCCGCTGGGACCCCCCTGAACTGGGATGCCCGGTAACTGGGACATTCTCTACCTGGGATGCTCACTAACAGGGATGCCTGCTACTGGGGATGCTCCCTAACTGGGATGCTGACCAACTGGGATCCTCACTCACTGGAATCCTACTGATTTAAATACCCACTTACTGGAAAGCCCAGTAACTGGGATGCCCACCAACTGGGATCCCCACCAACTGGGATCCTTACTCACTGAGATGCTCACTGAGTGGAAAGCCCAGTAACTGGGATCCTCACTCACTGGGATCCTACTGATTTAAATACCCGCTTACTGGAAAGCCCAGTAACTGGGATGCCCACCAACTGGGATCCTTACTCACTGGGACGCTGACTGAGTATAAAGTCCAGTAACTGGGATTCCCAGTAACTGAGACGCCTGCTACTGGGGATGCCCACTAACTGGGGTGCCCCTTAACTGGGATCTTGCCAACTGGGATCCTCACTCACTGGGATCCTACTAATTGAGACACTCACTTCCTGGAAAGCCCTGTAACTGGGATGGCCACCAGCTGGGATGCCTGTTAACTGGAATAGTCCCTAAAAGGGGTGCTCCCTAACTGGGATGCCCACTAACTGGGAGGCTCAGCACTTGGGGTGCCTTTGGGAACTGGTCCCAGATGCTCCCAGCAGCGGACGTTTTGCTGGAAGCAGCCGCGTTGCACCACCAGCATCCGGAAGAGCCCTGATACAGAACAGAACCAAAGCCGTGTGAACAGCACCAGGCAGGATTT
>NW_010133967.1:935-1549 GCF_000699245.1 Pterocles gutturalis | reverse complement strand
AAAAAAAAAAAAAAAAAAAAAAAAAAAAAAAAAAAAGCTATTTTGAGGGGGGGGACTCATCCCAGCCCCGAGCCACCCAGTTCCGCTGCAGGACTCCCCCAGTTTGGAGCACAAGGTTTTTTTTTCCTCATATCCTAGACCTACAGATGCTATTATTTGCAGAAATGCCTCTGTCGAAGCTTTCAACCTCCAAGAGCTTCTGGGCAAGGAGTTCCCCAGGTCAATCACTTACAGGGTTTAAAAAAATTTTTTTAAAATATTTTTTCTGCCTTTTGCAGCCCCCAACAGTGGCGATGACCTGAGTCCCGCTTGAGAAAACCTCCCTAGAGCTGGGTCAAGTCTATGGAGAGAAGAAGTGAAGCCGCATATCTTACGATGCTTAAGGGAGCGCATCACTCTGCATCCCAAATCTGGGCGATAAGACCTTTCATAACACCGAAGGAAGAGGGGATTTAATTAGAGGGGAAATCTGGGATTCAGATAAAATTATTTGCAGGACTGAGGGTCAGGTCAGGATCCTCCTCAGCCACTTGATGGCAGTGGGTTTCCAAACTCTTTGCTTTTTTTTTTTCCATTTTTTTTGTTTCAGCTGAATTGGTAGAAAATGCCCCTTT
>NW_010133967.1:441-904 GCF_000699245.1 Pterocles gutturalis | reverse complement strand
AAATTCTGGGGGTCCATAGCCCCCCACCCCAGCACAGGACCAGCACAGCGTATGGGCGATGGGATGCAGGGGGATTTTTGTGGGAGAAAGGCTTTGAGAACTGGGATGGATGGACGGATGGATGGATGGATGGATAATGGCCAGACGGAGGGATGCTGCAGGCCAGGGGATGGAACCCAGCTCAAGGAGGGGGGGGCTCTGGGGTCCCCCCTGAGGCTGTCCAGGAGACAGAGGGGTGGCCTTGGTGGCCCGCCCCTCCTCTGCAGACAGACAATCCACACCCTGCCCAGACATCCCAGGCGAGGCTAATGAGCAGCATTGTTATTAATTAGCTCAGGAACTGGAGCCTTGGGGCAATTTCACCTCCAGATGAGGTGGGAGCCACCCCGGGGTTCACGTCCCTCTTCTGGATCCGGACCTGGTGGAAGAAGGGGCTCGGTTTGTCGGAGTGAACCCCCAACAC
>NW_010133967.1:0-402 GCF_000699245.1 Pterocles gutturalis | reverse complement strand
TATTACCACCCCCCCAAATCTCTCTAGGACAGGATTTTCCCACCTGGCTGTCCCACTGGGTACCAGTATCCCCATTTTGGCCCCGTATCACCTGGATCCCAACCCCACGGATGCCATGAGCATCCCACCCAGCACAGGGATGCTGGGCACCCCCTCGGGACCAGGGCCACCCCGCTGTGTGGGGGTGCGGGGGGGGGGGGTGCTGGTGATGTTTGCTGAGCTCCATCAAACAGAGGGAAAGGAAAAAGGGAATAAAAAAAGGGAAAGCACCTCCTAACCAAACAGACCCGAGCCCATGCAGGGGCCTCCTGCCTTTTTGTCTCTTTTTATCTTTTCAAGACAGTAATTAAGAACTAATAACACCAAATCTGCTGCTCTTTCATGTCTGTGCCCCCCCCAGAG
>NW_010133966.1:12502-29026 GCF_000699245.1 Pterocles gutturalis | reverse complement strand
GTGAACAGAGTTAAGTCCAGGTGGCGGCCCTAACATAAAGAGCCACCCCACCTCCTCTCCTTCCTTGCCTGTCCCTTCTGAAGAGCTTACAGCCATCCATTGCGGCACTCCAGCTGTGAGACTCGTCCCACCATGTTTCTGTGATGGCCACTAGGTCACAGCTGTTCTGCTGCACAATGGCCTCCAGCTCCTCTTGCTTGTTGCTCACACTGCGTGCATTAGTGTAGATGCACTTGAGCTGAACTGTCGGATCCACTCCTACCCTTAGTGTGCCACCCCTAGGTTTGTCTGTCATGGGGCTGGTAATTCCCCCTTTCCCCTTCAAACCTTAAACCTGCACGTATTTCCATACTGTGCTGGTCTTTTCCTAAGAGGGTTTGTGGCTGGCCCACACAAGCTGGAGATGGCCCAGCTGAGAGAAGCATAATATCTGTAGGCTTCTAGGTACTGGAGATTTTTCTTTAAATTAAATGGCAGAGGGCTCTGCCTCCAAGCAGAAGACCTCAAGCTGTTTCAAATGGTGAGGAGACGGATCTAGATTATAATAGTCTCCAAATATTACAGAATGCTTATGTGTATTTTAAAGGTTCTTGGCAGAGAGCAGTTTGTTAATTAGTCATTGTTATGGCACACATTTACGAGAAGTTCATTTCAGAGATGAAGATCATAATTTCTTTTATTTTTCTCTTTTTTTTTCCTTTGCATTTTAAAGATGAATTTGCACAAAACACAGTTGAGGAAAATATCCAGATGAAGAAGGAGCTGGAAGAAGAGAGATCTCGATATCAGAACCTGATAAAAGAGTATTCAAAGCTGGAGCAGAGATACGACAGCTTGCGGGATGAAATGACTATTATAAAGGTAACGAAACTGAAATTATCCATTTTCTCTTGTGTCCTGGACACAGTGTTGGTGGCTGGATAATGTGGCTTGCTCATCCCCAAAACAATAGAACTGATATTATCATGCAGCTTGTGCTTGATGTTTCTGAGACTGAACTTCTGCCTTGAAGCTGAACCATACGTCTGCCTTCAAAATGAGCCTGATCTTTCACGCTTCTCTTTTAACTACTTAGGGATCTCTGTGAATCCCAGCAAAACCTGGTTCATGCTCCTTGTATTGCTTTTTGTTTCACTGGTGTTCAGGTGTAAGTGTTGGGTTGAAAAAAAACCCAGAAAAACCCACAAATCACCAAACAAAACGAAAGAAAAAAACCAACCAAACAAAAAAACCTCACCCAAAACCAACAAAACAACCCAACAACATTACTTGAGAATTTCAAAAGCCAGTTTTTAGGTTCAGCTACACTAAAGTGTTAGAAGAACTGTTGAAAATTAGATAATAGTTAGAGTGGTGCTGGAATAGGTGGGAGGTTGAGCGTTTAAAGGGAGCCCTGGAGGACGCTGTGAACAGCATAATCTTGAGCTCAGAGTTGCATGTTGGCACTTAACAGGCATCTGGTGTCACGAAGAGCCTTTAATTCATGCAGAATTTTTAAACTGAGCTTCTGTATCACTTCCCATTTTAAAGTATTCCCTTGTGTTAATGTGAACGTTGTGGTAGGACATAAGAATTAGAAAATGGGATTTGCTCTAAGGTGACAGTTAAGCCTTTTGTGAAGGTAACCTTGATATATAGACAAATATTTGCTCAAAGAAATAGTGCTTCATGAAGAATCCTTCCTAAACCGCTTGAATGCTTTGTGTCTGCATCACTCCTTGGCAGCAAGCACCAGGGCACAGGAGAAGCCCATCCAACCAGAGCAGTTTGGAGTCCGATTCCAATTATCCATCAATATCAACCTCTGAGACAGGAGACACCGAGGATGTAATACAACAAGTGGAGGTACAGTAAATCGGTCAGGCTCCGGGCGAGGAGGAGAGCCCCCCTCTGCGGGGATTATTGACGTGGGTCTGGAAGCACAGAGGAGGAAGGCTGGACTATAAAGCATGAAGGATTAAATTGATTTCCTGCTCTGAACTGCTCTGAGAGCACTTGCTGAAGTCAAAATAATCAGTATTGGTTGTGCTCTAGTATAAAATATTCCAGGTGAGGCCAATTAAAAAAATCTGATAAATACTTGGCTAGAAGGGACTCAGTAGAAGCTCAACATGACCCACCGATGTGCACTTGCAGCTCAGAAAGCCAACCATGTCCTGGGTTGCATCACCAGAAGCGTGACCAGCAGGACTCTTGATCAGGGGGTGCAGGGATAGGATGAGGGGTAATGGTTTTAAGCTGAAAGAGGGGAGATTGAGATGAGATATCAGAAATAAATGTTTTCCTGTGAGGGTGGTGAGGCAGTGGCCCAGGGTGCCCAGAGAAGCTGTGGATGCCCCATCCCTGGAGGGGTTCAAGGCCAGGCTGGATGAGGCTTTGAGCAACCTGGGCTAGTGGGAGGGGTCCCTGCCCATGGCAGGGGGTTGGACCTCGATGGTCTTGAAGGTCCCTTCCAACCCAAACCATTCTGTGATTTTAATGTGGCCCCAGTCAGCCCATTTATCTATTGGGCTGTTAAACATTCAACAATTTATTAAAATGATTAGCTGTTTACTGACATTAAAAATAGGTATTTAAAGTGGAGGTTTGGTCTCTTTTGGGATGCTCTCGTTACCAGCTGTGGCTGGGGTTGGTGCTGATGTACAGTCAGGGAGTATCTGGCACTGTGTGTGGTTAGAAAACTTGACTGAGGTCTTTTCCTTTTTCCATTCCTCTGTTCTCCAGGAGGCTGGAATGGAGAAAGCCGCCATGGACATGACCCTCTTCCTAAAGCTGCAGAAGCGTGTGAGGGAGCTGGAGCAGGAGAGGAAGAAGCTGCAAACCCAGCTGGAGAAAAAGGAGCAAGAGAGCAAGAAATCCCAGGTAAGAGATGTATTTTCATGCATACTAATATTTCATGTTGGTAACTGGCTCTCCTCGATTGCCTGAGGATTGCCCACATCTCCAACAGTCCTCCCTTTCAATAAATTGGGTTATTCAAGAGTCCTGGCTTCCCCCTGTACAGCAATGCGTGGCATGACCTGATGAGCACTTCACAGATGTGTCTGTCAGGCTTGTGTCCTCAGTTTGGTATCTTTATATTTTTTGTGGGTTTTTCTTTTTATCCCCAGTAATGATCACATAGGAATATAGCCTAAAATGGTATAATAAACCAGAAATAGGAAGGTAGCTGTTAGCAGAAGGCGTTTTTCCTTTTCACTGGATTGCAGGGCAAGGATATTCCTTTGATATAATCTTTCTTCCTACATTTGGATCATTTGGTTGTAATTTAAATTTAAAAGTAATTAAAAAAAAATTACTGACAGCCCAGTGGTAACTTAAGAGTCAGGAGTCATTCCTGAATTACAAGTGTAATCTGAAAATACATCTCTCTAGGCACAAGTGAGCTGACGTTTGGCATGGGGGCTTTTAAGAGCAGATGTCTTGGATACGTTTTACCCTGCCATCTGTAACCGTGACTTGTTCAGAGGCCAGAGTGTGGGAGACGGTTTCATGCCATGAAACAGCAGTGCTGTGTGTACGGTGTCGTGAAGCAGTAAATATGCTTTTATATAAAACACTGAGCAAATGCCATCGCTCTTGGCTTCATAATTGAAATTTCTGGGGCTGCTGTTGCTTTGTTTGGGAATTATTTTACTTCACTCCAGCGTGAGGTCTGTGTGTCTGTTGATAAACGCAATAAGAGACTCTACAAAATCACCAACAGTAATTCTTTACATGCTTCACCAGATATTCTTACCGATCACCTCTAGCAATTTGCAGGAACCACACGAGACAGGAAACTTCCCCAGCCTCTCATCCTCGCTACAGAGGCAGATTAAAAACCTGCTTCCCCACCACGATGTTGAAGATTGTTCCCTTAATGACTGCCATTGTTTGAAAGCTGCAGTGAGCTGAAGTTGTCAAAATATTAATGGGAGATTAAACTATTTTCTCCCGCAGGGGCCTCTTCCCCCCTTTGAGTTGCTGGAATTCTGTCTAACACCAATTAATAACGTGATTACAGTTAAGCTGGCCAGCAGCGATGCAGCCGGGCTGGCTGCTGTTGGAGGCATTCCTCGCCATCCTGTGCTATATGCCAGTTCCTCTGGCTGCTTTTAAATATTATTTAATCTCTTTAATCCATGCAGGTAATTGAAATGAAGACTGAAGTGGCTTCAGAACCTGAAGATTTGGCATACAACAGTCTGAAGGTGGGTAAGGAGCTCCTCCGTAGTGCTGTAACCTTATTGCACGGCTCCAACAGCCCCCCAAAAATTGTCTGAACGTGGCAATAACCCAAAACCTCCTGTAACTGGTTCTGCATTGACAGCAGTTGGAAAGCTGTAGCTCTCCTTCAGCGCCTGGGCTGGGCTCACAGATGTTCTTCTCTGGGGCAACATCTGTTCTGCACCGGTTTGCCTGTTCCTGAGTCATCCACACTGGTAACAAGCCCTCTGATGGTGAAGGATGCTTTTTCCACTGCACATGTGCTGGCTACAAAACCGGAGCCTGCACACCATCCACTAACACCACACCTTGTACTGTCCCGCTCAAGGGGCTGTGCGTGTCAAAAATATCTTGAATGGGACACAAAAGTGACCAAAGGGCAGTGAAGACTCAAGTCACAAAGTACTGAAACAAGACCCAGAAACATCCTTAACCCCCAACAAAACCCACTCTTCAGCAATAACCGCATCTGTTACATTTCCCCAAACTGATATCTGTATGCAGTGTTTTAAAATAATGCAGATACTTAGAAATATATTTACATTTGGGCTGCTTATTGTATTTATAGATGTATATTTATCCAAACCATACCCTGGGTCATTCATTACCTTATCCAAGCACCTCTTCCCCCATCCAGAGCAACACTCCTACGTCACAATGAGCTGTTCAGCTGCATCGGTCTTCACAGCTCACCTAGGTGAAAATTCATATTAATTTCAGGGAAATAGGGGAGGAGGAAGGAAAAGACAAAGAAAAGGGAGATCTTCTATGGTTCTATGATCTTATCTAGCAAATAACAAAAATCACAGAACAGTAATTTATGTAGAGAAGCAGTTAATCACTTTCTTTTTTTCTTTTTTCTCGTTTTCTTTTTTTTTTAATTTTCTTCTGTCTCTGAGCATGATCAGAAAAGAGTGGAGAGTGAGTCGATGTTTTAGCCACGTAACAAGAAGAGTTGAACCCAGTTTGTTACAGATTCCTCACCACACACACGCTTTTCAAAGTCTTGTTTTAAAAATGAGTTACAGAAAAGCCTGCATCTCATATGCTCCCTCTGCTGAGCTGTGGCTGATGTGGAAGAATTGCTGGACTGAATGCATTTCTCATCCTTTTTTTTTTTAATGACAGATGGTATAAAGTACCTGAATATATTCTGTTACTGATGGTGTTTTGTTCAGCTTGGACTCTGTCCAGATGCTAGATCAGCTATTCTGTTCACACCTCTGCTGTGATAAAGCGTGCTATTTATAATTTGTAAGGATTTATAATTATAACTCCCGTTTCCTATGGAAATGAGGTTTACACAGCTGTGCTAGCTACACACCGTATAAAATGTATAAATTGCCCCTAGCCATTTTCAGATTCGTTAGCTTGCCACAGCCAAAGCTGATAATGAAGCAGATACCCCATAAATAAGAGAGGGATCCTGCAAGAAAGCTGTGGACAGGGTCAAGTGGCAGCGGGGAGAGAAATTTAGTGAAAATAAAGGGTGTTTTAGCTGCTGGAGTTTTATTCTTCTGTCTTCTACTGTCATGCAAAAGCAAGCAAACAAGCCATTCAGTTGCCTCAGTGAACACAGGGATGCTCGTGCATCGTTATTTGGGAGAAGTGGTCGGTGTAAAATTTGTACAGTGTTGCCCCTGCCTGTCAAACGAGATGTTGTCCAGAAAATTGTCCAACTGCAAACATCGCACTGGGGTGGGGGAATTACACAACGTATGAGAAAAGAAGCCGTAGTAGAATTCACACAGACGTAACTCACCTAACGGGATGCCTGCCGTGAGGAAGGGTCATGTAAATCAGTATTTGCTGAATATATTAATATTTAATGGATATTAAAGATGAGTTAAACATTGTGGGGTTTGCGGTGACTTCTTGATTGAGAAGGAAAAGGGGTCAAGAAGAAACAAACATATTTGGCTTGTCTAATGGGTTGCTTTTGTGTTTAAAAATAGTGTCAACAGAAAAAAGTCTCCCCTGTGTCACCCTGTAGCGTTGTTATTAAATGGCAACAGGCTACAGGAAGAGTCTGTTGATCTGGACTGCCAGGAAAATCCAGAATTGATTGTTCAACTGTGGTCATCGGTAATTAGAAGAGTCTCAGAAAAGGATGAGGCACGACAAGAGAGTTTATCTAAACTGGTTAACGGCTTGGTGTTTTCCAGAGGCAAGAGCTGGAGTCAGAGAACAAGAAGCTGAAAAATGAACTTAATGAGTTGAGGAAGGCTGTTGCAGACCGAGCAACCCAAAACAACTCATCCACCGATATGCAGGACAGTTATAACCTCTTGCTTAATCAGCTGAAATCGGCCAACGAGGAGTTGGAAGTGCGAAAGGAAGAGGTGCTTATCCTGAGGACACAGATTATGAAGGCAGCCCAGCAAAAAGAGCCGGGCAAAAACCTGGTAATTGAGAGAGTGATGGGTTTTCTTTTCTTTTTCCCATTCTGTTGCTGGAAATCCCGTCTGCCTGAGCGATGCTCGTTTGGCTTTGGTAGGCTCTGGGGTGGCAGGGGGAGGTTATAGGAGGTTCTGCCTATGGATAAGATACAGTCCATGTCCCGTCACAGCTGAGGGTTTTTTCTTTAGAGCCTTTACTGACGGAAGAGTACATTTGCTCAGAACTCCAACGTGGGCTTTTTAATTCACTGCCTTAGCGTTCCTTGAGCTTTTGATATATTTTGTATTTCAGACCATACGCACCAGGTTCACTGCATTCTCCTTCCATCTCCTAATTTCTGTTGCTGTCTGTTTGCACGCGTATGGGTTCATAGGAACTCCCTAGTCCAATGGATGCCTTGAGGAAGCTCTTTTTAAGGATTGTTGGGAGTTGTTTGGTATCAGGATCTTTGAAAGATGGGAGGAGATGTGCAGGAGGTCACGCTGCTGTGTTTTGCATGTTGAATTTAGGAGAACATCACCACCAGTGCCAGCTGGCCGAACAGTGACAAGCACATCGATCAGGAGGATGTGATTGAAGCCTACCAGGGGATGTGCGAGACGAACCGGTAAGTGTGGCCAAAAATTTTTCCAGCTGCTGAAGGGGCTGGCCAAAGGGTGAGAGGTGAGATCCAGAATAAAATTAACACAACATTTTGGAGAGTTACCAGCTTCTGGATTGTGTTCTGCACCTTGGGTCAAGGATGGCCCGTGAAGATGGGACCAAAGATGCAGAGAGTGAGGAGCCCTTGTCATTCATCCCATCTTTATGAAAGAGTAGGATTTGGGATCTATTTCAGAGTTACTTATTTCAAGAACATACTCATGCTATGCTGGAAAGACAGCATGGTCCTCCTCTTGTTTTCTTGGAGGCCAGAGCCCATGATGGTGAACTGAGCTAACAAACACGTGCTGTATTCCCTGGCACCACCCACATTATTGATTTTCTTGCATCTAAACAGAGAGTCAGGAACATTTGTTTGATTACAGGTTTAACGTAGCGAGGGTTAATATTGTGAACGTGTGTCTGTCTTTCTAGTAACATCTAGCATCCAATCAGTCCTTGCAGCTATCCAGGAGGACATAAAATTAAAAAGTAGTATCTTGCAAGAAGACAAAATTACATTAATTAAACTGCAAGAAAATATATAAAGTAAATATTTAGTTTACTGCAAGGCAACTGAATGTTCGTCTCCTTTTCTCTTGACAAATACAGAAGTTTGAGGCTTTTTTTCCTGAATAATTTGCATTAAGCAAGGTAGTCAGAAGACCTAACCATTGTGGATTAGTGGTTTTTAATAACACAGTATACTTTGCCACTTTGTGAACTGGCTGCAGAAGGTTGTTAGCAGTCCAGGCTGGGAAAAACCATGATTTAATTAGGATTTTATTCATACCTGTGGAGAATCTCCTAGTGTGTGAGTACAGAGATGGGCTTGCTGGAAGGGCTGTCTTCCACATGCATTGCATTTAAATACAGCTTCAAACCCTGATGGGTGCCCACACTAGTACTGCCAGCTTTCATTTTGGCTGGGGGACCTGGGGGAGTGGGGATCGTTGGGCACCAGGACTCTGGTGACACTGGTTTTCTCATTATGTCCGGCTGGGTCAGGACCAGTGTTTGTTTTTTTTTTTCAATTTGTCACCATTGACTGTTTGCTTTCCTGAAGTGAACTTGCTGATGAAATCTCTACCTCTCCTGCAGCAGAGGTGATGAGATTGATTTAAACATCATCAATACATCAGTGTAGCTGAGAGCGCTTCCCACTGCAAGGTGTGTTTTTTGGTCATTTAATTAATTCAGTGGATTTTCTCTTATTTCTTTCCAACTTTCTTCTGGACCTGTGGGCACAAGGATGGGATGTGAAATCCCACTGTCAGGCACAGAGCTCATTACTCCCTAACCTGCGTTTTCCAGTGTGCCTGTCTAGGGATGGGTAGTGAAGGAGCTGGACTCAAAAGAAGAGTTGCTGCTTTTCTAGGACATGTGTCTGCCCAGGTTGTGTCACTGGTCCCCAGTAGCAATTGATCTTTGTCCATCCTGGAGCATGTGTTGTCTGCTTTTAGTCAACCTACTGGGAGACTTTTTCAGCAGTTCTGGTTTCCAGATTTCACAACTTGTGCAGTGAGGATGGAATCAGACGCAGAAATCATCAACAACTTGGCTCTTGTAATACAGTAGCAGTAACTCTATAGACCAACTTCCTGATTTTCTGCGGTGATTTATCCCGTGGCTCGTTAATCACCACCAGCTTCCCTGTTAGGTGATTCCCCCTTAATTTGTTTGTAGATTAGGTTGGTTTATAAACTGTAGGCTGGAATCAATGGCAACAAAACAGATGAAAACAAATGCTTGGGGAGCATGGATTATTGTATTTGTGGATATAAATTCACATTCCTTCCCCCCAGCACAGATTTGCATTCGTACTTAATGCAGCTCTATACCCAAGTGTGTCAGCATGAGAAATAAAACTGCTTTCTCTCTCTAATCTTGATCAATAAATATTGTCATGGAAAGCTTTTCCAGTGAGATTGCAATTCTGAAGTGGGATTAATAAGCATAGAGCCACTTTTTCTCCTACCTGTGCTTTATTTTGATGGAAAATAGACCTTTTATTCACTCTATAGAATCCAGAATTTTTAAATACAACAGCAGAAAAACGGGAAAAACTGCCTGGTGCTGCTAACCCTGCCCATGTAGTGATTCTGTTTCTCCACGCCGCTCTTGAGGGAAAGCCCTTTGATGCCAGGTCAGGGGGAAGTTTGAATTAAAAGCAGCCCCTTATAAATGGAGTGAACTCAGTTTGGTTTTTTTTTTCCCTTTTATTTTTTTCTGCTGACTTTCATCTGCCAAAGGGAAAAGCATCAAGTTAGTTTCCAGCTAATTTTGTGCTTCAATAACTGAATGTAAAGCTAAGTAGTTTTCTTGTTTCTTGTTTCTGTTCTTGGGATCTTTCTTTCAAGCCTGTTTGATCTTGGTGGAAATGTAGAGCTGACAAAAGACCAAGTGATGATGTTAGAGTTAATAACCTGGCAGCTCAAAGCAGATCAGACTTAGTCTTTGAAATAACTTCTCTGATAACTTCCAGATGATTTTGGTAGAGTACATGGTTTCTCTTTTTTCTTTTTTTTTCTTCTTTTCTCTTTTCTTTTTCCTTCTGGGTAAGTCCCAGAAATGCAGAGCAAAGGGCTGACGCTGGCTTGGAGGATGCTTTTGCAGCTGGAAGAGGCCATCCCATGGAAAAGGGTTCCTATCTCTCCTTACCACTCTCCAATGTGTCTCTTCTTATTGCTGCTTCCCACTCTGTGCTATATCTAAACTGTGGTGTGCATTAGTTTTCTACTTAATTAGAAAAAAAAAAAAAAGAAAAAGCAGCAGATCTGTGTTTGAAAATGAAATGTCCTTTCTTTATTAAGAGATGATCATTATCTGAAGATGCTAAAATTAATGTCTCTGGGGTTTGGTGTCCTTGCTCCTCCTTTAAGCTACGTGGAGGAGGGGAAGGAGGCTTTTGGGCAGGAATTTCTTTCCCTTTCATGAAGGAACTTTGCCAACCACAGGTCGCCAGCAGCTCCCCCAGATCCTTACCTCCCAAGATAAAGGAGAAACGAGGCTTTGTGAATCGTGTCCTTTCAGCCTTATTTACGAGAAGGATTTACCCAGCGTTCTAAGAAAATATTTTGGCACATACTAATTAATCTAATTAGCTTGAAAGGAGCCCTATTGACTTTTAATGGCTTGGTGAAGATGAAGGTCTGGGAGAAGGGGATCTCAATGATTTCTGAGTCAGTGCCATGTTGCTGAACACAGACTGAACGCTTATTTCCCAGGGCAGTTTTATCTCGGTGTAATGGCTTTCCTCATTTTCCACAATGCATATGATTAAAAAAAAAAAGGAAGGAAAGCTCTTTTTTCAAAGGAGGTTATCCAGGAAAATGCATGTGTTAGAAATTTCAGATTTCCCAGCTCACTGGTATGTAATAAATAGTGAGGATCCTTCCTGGTTTGGAGGTCTTTTTTTTCCTGGATTTTCAGTGCCTAAATACATGTTCTGTTAAGATTATCTGAACAACAACAAAAAAAATCCCTGCTAAAAATTTTACCCAAATCCAACCAAGAAACCTCCCTGTATTTGTCAACCTGCAGACCCTTTTGGAAGCCTGCTATGTATGCCACATCTGCTATATGCCTCTTTTCAAAATGGGAGATGCGTATTGGCTTGGTTCCTTTCTTCTCTGAAAGTTTAATGATCTGTTACGTGATTTTTAAAAAATTATTATTTCCAAAAAGAAAAACTGTTTTCTAACTCGCATCAAAGCCAACTAAAATCTCGCTGTAGCAAGTGTTCCTGCTCGGGTTGACCAGCTCCCATCCCTCATTTGTAATGTATTCAACACCTCATTAAAGAAGATAAATTAGTTTCCTGCCTTTTATAACTAAAAACAAAAACCAAAACCAAACCACACAAAAGAACAACCCCCAAAACCAAACCAACCAAACAAAAAACCCCAAACCTATTAAAAAGGGAGAAAGGGACGGAGAGGCTCCACTGGGCTGTTGTGGAGGGGCACAACTAGGACATGGTTCTCATTTCTCAGGGTGGAGAAGGAAATACAACATAATTAAACTGTGCTTTTTTAAAAAAAAAGACATTAATAAAGGTTCTGCTTCCTTTTCCCTTGTATCACAATTGACCTTTTGTCTTTCTCTGTCCTCTTGTTTCCTTTTTCTGTCCTTTATTTCTAGCAAGACTGAGGACTGGGGGTATCTCAATGAAGATGGAGAGCTCGGTTTGGCTTATCAAGGCTTAAAGCAAGTTGCCAGGTCAAACACTTTCTTTTTTCCCCTCCACCTTTTCTTTCCCCTTTTGTTTCTTTCTCTTCTTCTGCTGTTGTCCTGTTGTCCTCTGTAGGACCCGTTGTCCTCTCTGGGAACAGCCGGAGGTGGGATATCTGACCTGGAGGAATTGAGATCCTCCTCTAATTTTCAAAGGAGTTGCTGTGATTCAAATTAGGCATTGCTGATGGTGTCTGTCACTAATGCCTGAGCTGTGATTCAGCAAAAATTATCTTACATGAATGAGAAATTGTGTGATAAATAGTTTGGGAAGATGTAATCTGCAGGAAGCCCTAAACACCCCATTTTAGATGGTTTTTCCTGAATTGCACTAAGATATAGCACCTCCCGAATTTTTTTTTTTTCTTTCCCCATCCTTGGCATGTCAGGAGTGGAGTCCCCGTGCTTGTATTGTGATGCTGGCTGCTTTGCATGCTCCCGGGGATGGCATGCTCCCATCCAGGCATTGTCTATAGGTATAAGGAGGTGGTGGACACACGGTGCCATCCTTCCACCGCTCTCCCCATCTCCTGCTCCGGTGGGCAGATATCCCAGTGGGACACAGCAGAGCAGGATTCTGTAATGAGCACTCATCTCCAAGCTAATGAACGTTTAGGAACACAGCTTGGGAGACGGACTCCTCGATTCTTCTGGTTCAACCTGGTGCTTGGAAGAGCTGATAATTAATCATTAATCAGTCTGTGCTCTCCTGCTGGGTGGTATTGAGGCTCCAATATGTACGATTTTTATATATGATTTTTATAAAAGATGAAACAAGCTAATTAAGGACACTATAGAAACGAAAAATTCAAATCTTTGGTATAAAGTAATTTCAAGTGGTCACATTTAGAGGTATCGGAGTAAAACCAGACAGTAACAGGAAAAATAACAGGGATGAGTCATTTGTTTTTCAAAGCAGTATAGGAACACAAGTTCCTAGAAGGAATGTGTTTTCCTGAGGGCAGCTCACTGTTAATCCAAACCTACATGAAGAAATAAAATGAAAATTAAGTACTTAATACTTATTTCATGGTGGGCTTGTATTTTCTAAGCCTATTAAGAATATAACTCCTGACGTGATTACAAGTCTGAGTGCATTGTTGCCCATGTTTCTATAGTTGGAAAACATGGATTTCTGACTTTTGCTGGAAAATGGGAGTAGAGATTGGGTTGTTTAGATCTTCTAAAAACAAGAATAGCAAAAAAAACAGAATTGGAGAATGAGTAATGCTTTTTAGCCAGAAATCTTCCATAGAAAGCATGTGTTCCTTTATGCAATGCTTGATGCCCCTTCCTGAGAGTCCTCATACCTTCTGGAGTCACTTATTTTGGTAGTCTTGAAAGAGCTGGTGGATGAACGAAGAGATTTCCATTTAGCAGAGGGTCAGGGAGACCCTTATAAATCAATTATGTCGCTTGCCAGGTTCGTTGGCATCCCCATCAGCAAGGGTGTGTACAGTCACCATCTCGGTGATGAATCATTCTTCCACTGGCTTAAGGAAGACATTCTGGTTGAGCAAGTGGCTGGATAACGTGTTGACTAAATGTCCTGCTAACCCTTTAGCTCAGCATTTCCCCCCTTGCCAGAGCTGTCCTTGTGCACAGGGCTGGAGGGAGACCTGGTGGAGGGGAAAATGGAGCAGGAGAAGGTAGCAGGGCGAACTATTAGGAAAAAAAGTGGGGTACCCACCTAAAAATAGGAGAAAGACTGGTTTTGTTAAGTTCTGTCGGCTGTGTATCAAGGTGTTGGTATTTGTATGTCATGGAGAACAAGGGAGAAAACTTTTTCCCCACTGCTGAAGAGTCTTGGTGAAGTCAGCAGCGATGATGAAAGCTAAGCTCAGGAACCGATCAAAATGATGGAGAATTGCCTTGTGCATAGTTTTCTGCAGGTAGTTTATGAAGGAAAATTGAGATATACGTGAATATACTTGTTTTTAAGCAAAGATAAATAGCAGCTCTACAAACAACTAGAAGGAATGAAGGGTTTCAGCTTCTGCCTTTCTTGGAACTCCCAGCAGTAGCAAATGAAGCCTGTGGCAGTCCAGCCAAACGGAGCCATTTGCAAGATCCGCAGTTTAGTTTTCACGAGCAAGAGATGATGTTTGAAAGGAGGTGAGAACGAGAACAAATGCCCTATTTTATTAAATACATTTATATTTATTTAATAAAACCCCACCCAACCAAAACAACAAAAAAAAAATTCCAAACCCTTAAAACTTTTGATTTTGTGTCTCTGATTTCAGAAGCATTTACTCTGCAGTACAGCAAACGACAGACTAATGTGGCTATAGCAGCTCTAGTAGTCCTTTGTGTGCGTGTCAGTTTCCTAGGGAGGTTGGCTGCAAACATCTCCCATGTTGGCTGGCTTTGAAAGATCTAAACTCAAACGGTGGTTACGGCCACAATGCTGAAATCACAGGATGATCAGTGCGGTTTTTTTTTCAGGTTGCTGGAAGCACAGCTCCAGGATCAGAGAAGAGAGCACGAGGAGGAGATGGAAGCTCTGAAAAATGAGGTGGATGCGATGAAAGAAAAGCTGGAGAAGCAGCAGCAAGCTTTCCTGCAGACCTTGCAGCTGTCTCCGGAGGCCCAGGTGGAGTTTGGACTTCAGCAAGAAATTACACGTCTCACCAATGAAAATCTGGTAAGAGGCTGATTTCTTTCTTTCACAAAAGAAAATCTGGAAACATAGCTGAAGGAGGAGGGGAAATAGAAACAGATCTCTGCAGGATCCTTCAGCATTGCCTGCTGGTGCATTTAGGAGCATCGGTACTTGGCCTTGAACTGTTTTTCAGTGGCTGTATGACTCCTGTCACTCCACAGGTACTTTATTTTTAAACTTGTTTTTACGCTTGTCTATTTTGTGGCACTGCCTGCCAAATGAGATCAGTGGTTCCCCTCTACTCTGTAATTACGCACAAAGATATCACAATCCTTTCTTTTTACCTGCATTTGTTGGGGATGTGGGGGGCAGCTGCCCCTCTGAAAAGCTGGCCTGGTTGATCATAAATTTTCCTTTTCTCACCTCCTGCATCTGTGTTGCAAGATCTGGGCCCCTCCAAAATTCAGGTGAGGGCTTCTTGCCTTTCTCAACAACTCTAAATGCTAAATAGGGTTGTAATTGTTTAAATATTATTAACACCCAGGAGTAGAGTGTTCTGGGTGGTGTGTTGTGAGTATTGCCAGCTGGAGGCTCCTCCTAGGAACAGCCTCAAATGCACCCCACATGAGTTGTTATTGGGTTTAATTTTTTTTTTTTTTTTTTTTTTTTGGTAACTCAGTGCATCTTGTGTTTTTCAGGATCTTAAAGAATTGCTCGAGAGGTTGGAAAAAAATGAAAGGAAGCTGAAGAAGCAGCTGAAGCTTTACATGAAGAAGGTCCAAGAACTTGAAGGTGACTTGGTTGTGGGTAGGCACTGGGGTGGGGGAACAGCACTCTGGTTTCAGTCCTTTAGCCAGCCTTGGAGAGCTGCAGGTTTTTCTTTGCCAAAGCAGAGATAGAGAGAGACCAGTGGTTAGCAGGCAACTGCTCTGTTCTGGCAATTTCGAGGGGGATTAAAACCATTTAGGTTTAAAATACTTTTTTTTTTTTCTGTGTGATCAGAAAACACCTCAAATGTGGCATTTTGTGTTGTATCAAAAGAGCTTCCCATTCTTTAGTGATGCAGTGGTTAATCACACAACCTTGTTCTCATGAGCTAATTTCTGAAAATGAGGCATTATGTGAAATTAAGCTGAATAACTGGAGGTTTCCAGCTGGTCTGTCGGTACAATCTGCATGCAGCAGGCTGCTGTTTCCTGCGGTGCTTGCACACTGGTCTCTTCTGTTTTATTGAATTTTTGTGGAAGCGCAATGCTCAATGGTGTGCCACTGTGGTTCTTCAGCTTTACAGTCAGCCAGAACATGTAATGCTTAGGTATTTTTTTCAATGCCTGGCTGTTTTTTTCCCCCTCTGTGAAAATGATACACTAAAAAACTTCCCGTAGGGTTACTGCACTCTAGCCTGTGGTTCCTTAGAAAATAAAAAATGACTTTACCTTTTCCTCTTCAGGTCCAACTCTTGCACTCTTTCTTTCATTCCAAGTCTGACCGGTAATTCAAGACTTGGTTATTTACATTTTTTATAAGTCTGTTGAAGCTGATGACATTATTGGAAGTAATATAGAACGCTTTGACTTGGGTCTGCTCCAAGGACCTGAAAAGTTCTCGATTGCCAGGTACCACCTTTCATGCTCTTTTCTCTTCACAGCATCCCAAGCCATGCTACCAGTGGAGAGGAGGCAGTACGAGCGTAACATGGAAGTTGCTGTCCAGAGGAAGGAGAAAAATTTTCAGGGCATGTTGGAATATTATAAAGAAGATGAGCCACTCCTCATCCGAAACCTCATTACAGGTGAGGCTCTGCTCCTGTGCCTGGCTCCTTCTTCTTGAGAAGATCCTTCTTCTTGAGATCTCGAGAGAGTCAAATAGATCTTCTCAAATTAATCCCTCCTGGGGCTGCACGTTTATGGTGATGGCAGTTTTGGTGGGTAGAGCAGCGCAGCGCTAGGCAGATAGACCAGTATGGACATAATCCTTTAGGGTGACCAAAAAATGGAAAATGCAAAAGGGATGCTGCAGTTTTTCCAGGAAGCAGTAACTGGCTGAGCTCGGTACAATGTGGTAATAGATAGGGAGAGGACAGCAAGGGACGGACCGTGGGGATTCTGCGCAGCAATGGAACAAAGATAGTTTGGTTTATGAGATATTTGATGGTAACTGCAATGGATAATAAACTTGGGAGCTCTTTTACACTGGAAGGTCTGATCAGAACTGCTGCCAGCATCCGCATTTTCAACGCTGTTAGAGAAGTCATGCTTCCCCGGTTAAGTGTTAGTATTCACCATCACTCTAACCCTAGCAGAGTCTAGTGAGGATCTAAAAAGTACTTAAAGAGTAGTGCTAGCACATTGCTGTGGTCTTGGAAGTTCCTCTGTTCAGACAGGCTCTTCCTTTAGAGGCTGCAAATTTCCTCAGCTGCTATTAGGATTCAGTAT
>NW_010133966.1:8818-12471 GCF_000699245.1 Pterocles gutturalis | reverse complement strand
AGAGTGATTTAATGAGTCGTGAAATGTGAGAGGGGTTTTATAACCTGTGGGAGGTATTCCTGAAAGCTTTGGGGAGTTTTCCCAAGGTTGTATGCTGTTGGAGTAGGCTTTTACATGGTAAAGATCTGCTGCTGCGTGCACATCATTAAGGTGTAATGCGATAATGTCAAAATTTCAGTGCAGCCAGTGCCACCCTCCCCAGTGCTGGGTCTTTTCTGCTTTGGCCAGCTCCAGCAGGTCCATCTGTCCTGCAGCTGGATCTCTGGTTCTGTGTCCACGCTGCAGAAGGGGATGGAAGTTGCAGAACCTGATATCTCATTTTCTCCAGGGCTGGGGGGGTTGAGGGGTTTGCTTGGGTACATCTCCAGCTCTGGTGTTCTCTGCTTCACCTGGCAGTTGGTGAATTTAGGAGGATTTCTTTTAAAAAAACTAAAAACCCCAAACTTTCTAGATCTCAAGCCCCAGGCGGTGTCTGCTACTGTTCCCTGCCTCCCTGCCTACATCCTCTACATGTGCATCAGACATGCGGATTATAGCAACGATGACCAGAAAGTGCACTCCTTGCTCACCTCCACCATCAACGGCATTAAGAAGGTTCTGAAGGTACGTGTCTGTATTCTTGTCTCAGGGTTGAGATGGTGTATGATGGTTAGAACCATGTCAAAGTGCGTGATATCCGGCTCCCATCGTGATTTTCAAACCCACTCACTTTCCCTTTTTAGAAGAACAAGGAGAATTATTATTATTTACAGGGAACAAATGGCTAATATTGCCCATCTGCAGAGACGCAGCTTCTTGATCTAGGTGGGGAAAGTCAAAATCACTTTGCCTTGCTATGCCAGCATCCCCCACCGAAGGGGGGTGGTCTCACATGTTTTAATTCTGCTCCTCCAGAAACACAACGATGATTTTGAGATTACATCGTTCTGGCTGGCGAATACGTGTCGCCTCCTGCACTGCTTAAAGCAGTACAGCGGAGATGCGGTAAGAAACTCATCGCGGATCTTGAATATTCTGGTGTTCCTCCAGGAGGGGTCTCCCATTCTTCTGGGTCTGGTGCCTTCCCTCCGGGGTTCATGAGCCATTGTACCAAGACAAGACATTTGAGAGCTGAAACCAAGCCCCTTACAACATAACACACAACAGAATATTTTGAATTTTGTAGCCCACCATGCACTCTGATTTGTCTGAACAGGGGATTTCTTTCTGGTAGGCTGTTTTCAAGGCTGTTTACCTGGTTTTAGTAGGTCCCACACCTTTTCAGTAACCAGGATTTTTTGACAGGGGAAAACTGTTCCAAATTTTGCAGTTGTATTCTGAATATATCTACTGATTTTTTTTTTTCCCTGTTTTGTTCAACTAGTTCAGAATAACCACACTTGGAGACACACTCATAATGTAAGATTTGGGAAGGAAATCCTCTCATTTCTTGCCACCTCCGTCATATTTCATAAGTTGAAATAAGTTTTATTATAGCCGATCCCTTCACACAAAATCAGATCATCACAATCCTCATAGTACATTACATGCTGCCATCCTCATGGACATAGGTTCTGGGTATTAAAATTTTCAACAGAGCCAAATTATGTCGTTTCTCATTTAGTCTTGATTTGTGTTAGATACATTGAGCAATCAAGCTTTAAGAATAAAGAAAAATATTTCATGGAATCAAATTAACAATTCAGATCATTCACAAGATATTAACTCATGTGTAAAACCTCACTGCTGGAATTCCAAGTTTTAAATTAAAAAGAAAAAGTAATTTAGATAATTCTTAGTAACAGTTACTCTTCTGTTTGTCCTCTCTTGTCTGGATAACAATGGTATATTTTAAAGAAAATCCTCCCCAGAAAACCAGCAAGGTTAAAAAATAAAAAGAAAAAAAAAAACCCCAAAACCAACCAACCAAACAAAACCGAAACGAAACTTAAATTTTACATTCTTTGCCATGATTTACTGTATTAAATGAAATATGCTGTTGGCAAATTCAGTTGATAATTTAGTGCAAAAAAACCCCCAAAAAAACAGAGGGGAAAAATCTAATTCTGAGCAGTTTCCAAAAAGCTGTTATCTTCAGTTTGAAATCCAACCTACTTTTAAGAAAACAAATTTAAAAGAAAATCCCAGGCTAAACACAATCTTGCCGTCCAAGGAACACGACATGTTTTCATTAGTCAGGAAAAACGAGAAATTCTGAAGCCAGCTCAGATTGTACATGTTGTATTTTTGCATTTTGCTAGTCAGCAAGCAAGAAAAAAATCTGCATAGTTCCCATTTTGATACCGAATTGATAAAACCATATGAACAGGCAATTAAAGAGTCTGTTAATTACAAAATTAAGTTAGATCCCATTTGCTTCTGCCAGCAAAACTGGCATTAATGTCTGAGCCCAGAATTCAGGGCTACAGCATCCATGCAGGGTCAGAGATCAGCTGCTTCTTCAGCAAAGGGCAGGGAATAAATTCAGTTACTTGGAGAGATTTCTGACCTTCAGATCAGTTGAAAATGTTGTTAAAGCACATAGCATGTCGTTATCTATTTTTTTTCCAATTTCTAATATCTTAAGCTTAAAATATTTGGTTTCCCAGAAATAATTGGAACTCATAAACAAATGACTAAAAAAAGTTTCTCAGGGACTGAAATGGGATCTTCTAGTTCATCTATATATTGCAATTAATACAAATGTTGCTCCTTGCTAAAAGTAAACTTAAAAACTTAAGTGCTTAATGATGCTTTTCTTCAAAAAGCTGCCCTCTAGTAATAATTTACGAACAAAAAGCCGAGTAAATCAAAGGTGATTTATGAGTCTTGATCTTTTCTATAATAGAGTAAAAATGTACTTTGGTAGCATATCTGGATATATGGTACTCAACGGTTGTTTGTTTTTAATACAGTGATTTTACTGGACTGTAAATATGTGGAATAATGAAACCAAGTATTTTAATCTCCTCCTGTTCAGGGTTTCATGACCCAAAACACGGCGAAGCAGAACGAGCACTGTCTGAAGAACTTTGACCTGACCGAGTACCGCCAGGTGCTGAGCCACCTCTCCATCCAGATCTACCAGCAGTTCATTAAGATAGCAGAGGGCATACTCCAACCCATGGTTGGTAAGTTCATGGCACATTAGCTTTTCAGAAGGATTTGGGGTTTTTTTGATGTAATTATCTACTCTGAGTGTTTTTCAGACCTTTGTACAGTGCTTGCATGACTTCTCTCCAAAAGAAAAGCCTGCGGTTGGTAGAGAGGCATATGTTACAAAAAAAAAAAGTTTTGTTTTGGAGCAGGGACTTGGAGTTTTTATTTTCCCCCATGATAGAAACTCCTAGGAATGAGGTTTGGGTTTTTTTCCCCCATGATAGAAGATACCTCTTTCCTTTCTGCTGGGGAGGTGAGGTAGTGCCGGTGGGTCCACAGAAACAGCGTTCCCCTCCGGACCGGGTTCATGGTTAAGCTTTTTAAGGGTGGAAATGTGCATTATGAGGGAGGAGAGGATTGGGAAGAGGAAAAAAGAAACTAATACAGACCTTGTTTGGCAAAGGTGAGTCAGTATGAAAAGAGTTACCTCCTCAGGGGCTGTTCTTAGTGCTTTATGTTTTCTAGCTGATGGTGTTTTCCTTTAGCTCTCAGCCTGCACTCATCTATACCTGGAA
>NW_010133966.1:0-8787 GCF_000699245.1 Pterocles gutturalis | reverse complement strand
ACCCTCCAAATGTCATTGCACAAATTCTGGCTGTATCTGATGGCATCACCTCGTGCCATCACTGCATTCTCCTCTTCCTCCTTGCAGAAAGTTGTCTTGTTCCTCCGTCAGTTAGTCAGGCTGTTAAAATATTTATCACTTTTAATCTTATCTTCATTTCTCTCAATTTTTTGAATCAATCACTTTAACTGCAGAATTTAGGGCTCTGTGGTTGGTACAGAGGGAGAATTGATTACAGCTCGAAGGAGAGGTGTTCCCAGTTCCTGCAGCATGGTAGGTGATGTCTGGGTAGTAACACCAAGTGGAAAAAAAGTGTGATCTTGGAGATATTCTCTATGCTTCAACTATTTCATATGGTCACAATAAATTAGCAATTCGTGGATGTGTCCTTCTTTCAGACTGCTCAGCATCCATCGTGTTGCATCACGCTGACACTGCTGCATGTTTATGATGGCCCATGAAGGAACATTTCTTACCTCCAGTGACTCATAAGTGGTTGCAGACTTTTTCCCTCTTTTTTTCCCCTTTTTTCAGTGTCCGCAGTGTTGGAAAATGAGAGCATCCAAGGGCTTTCTGGTGTCAAACCACTGGGCTACAGGAATCGCTCCTCCAGCACGGGAGATGGTGACAGCTCCTACAGTTTAGATGACATCATTCGCCAGCTGAACACCTTCCACAGCATCATGAGTGACCAGGGCTTGGACCCGGAGCTCGTGCAGCAGGTCTTCAAACAGCTCTTCTACATGATCAACTCTGTCGCCTTGAACAACCTCCTGCTGAGGAAGGATGTCTGCTCCTGGAGCACGGGCATGCAGCTGAGGTGGGACGGTGGCTTGGGGTGGGGATGTACCTGCTTTAGGAAGTTTTGTTAATTTTATAAGGTGGGGGAAAATAGGAAAATGTAGCGGTGTAAGTAAAGGGAGAAACTGGAATTCAGCAAGAGAGGGATGCAGTGGCAGTTAAAGCTGATCTCTGTACGTTGCGTTCTGCTGTGCCACTTGTGAATTAAATGTATTTTATGATAGTTATCTCTGGGGTGGGCTTTCCCCACCCTGGACCCACCCAGTCTGGGCAGGGAAGGCTGCACAGCCCAAAGACTGCAGCAGGTGATGGAGGATGGATTGAACATGGGAATGGAGAAGTCTCTGAGGTTCTCTACCGAGCTGCAGGCGAGCGGCAGCACGGATGTCTGCTGGGCTGGGATCAGGGGCCTGTGTGCCCCATCACTGTCTTAGCGTGATGTTTTAATAAGGATTGAAATCTGAAAGGACAGCTAGTCCAAACCTGCCAGAAAGGGGTTGTTAATATTTATCAGCTCTGGCATAAATCCGTCAGCTTGCTTCTTGCTGTAAATGATTTAAACTGTCCTTTTGCTGCCTTCTCCGCCTCCCACGGTGAATCCTTCATGTGTTCCTCTTGAGCCCAGGAGTGGGTGCAGGCAAAGGCATTTTTTGTGTCGATATTTTCAAAGGTTCATGGGTACCTTGCAGTATTTTGTTAGCATTTAAAATATTAATTTTAATTGCCTTTTAAAACCTGAATGTATCTGAATGCTGTAGAAAAGGACATCCCTTGTGCTCTTCAGCTGTCACACGGCTCATCTATTTCTAAAATACATAAAGTATAAATTTTGCTTTGAGTTGCTGAGTATTAAGCTTTGGTCTGGTTGTCTCTTGCCACATGTATCACAAATGTACATCAAAAAAAGCCACGTATACCAGCACTGCAACGTACACTGAGTCTCACAGAAGATTTTTGAGATGCTATATCTTATCTCTCGGCTCTCAGCTCACGTCTTGTCTTGGCTGCTTACCCAGGTTTAACATCAGCCAGCTGGAGGAATGGGTGCGTGGAAAGAATCTGCAGCAGAGCGGAGCGGCACAAACTTTGGAGCCCTTGATTCAGGCAGCACAGCTCCTGCAGCTGAAAAAGAAAACCTCGGAAGATGCTGAGGCCATCTGCTCCTTGTGCACATCACTCACGACGCAGCAGGTAGGGAGAAGGGCAGAGATTTATGCCAGAAGGGACTAATAATCAAAGGAGTGGGAAAGGGTGGTCTCCTGGTGCTGCCTCTTTGCTGCCCAGGCTTGGCATGCTGTCCCCACGCTGGGGACAACTGTCCTTTTTAGGACTGATGTGTTTTTGAGAGAAGCCAAAAGGTGGTAGGGGGAGCAGGAGTGAGGGTGCATCAGGAGCAGTGTTGTAGAGGTGACATGGGAAGTACTGGGCAGTGGTCACCTATTCTGAATCTCCTGTGTCACCATGTGCCTTACAGCAGGCAAAGGAACACCAGGGTGACACTTGTGCTACTTCTGCTTCTCCGTAGTGCCATGGGAGACTTTTTATGGCCGTATCAAGACAAAATGTTAGTGGTGCTTTGTATGGTGGAAAAGTTTGGCCTCTCATGACTGTCTGTAATACTGCTTTGTTTTTAACAGATTGTAAAGATACTTAATCTCTACACTCCTGTGAATGAGTTTGAAGAACGTGTGTCAGTAGCTTTCATACGAGACATACAGGTAAATTAAAGGTTTTAAAACGGAAGAGATAGTAATGATGTAAAGTACTAACTCAAGTATTTTGTAATAGGCACGCTGCTGCATGCTGTCTTGAATTGAGCTCTCTGTATGCACACGCTTACTTGGAACATACAGCTGCAGAGATAACCAGGCTGTTAATCACAAAGAGCAAATACACACTTAAGTTCCCAGCTCACCTAATGCAACGCTCTTTAGTAGCAAGCAGAAATTGGCAGCTAAAGGAAAAATAAATAAATGGAAACCAAATATCTTTTAATGTTCACAAGGAGAAGGCAGGAAATGCAAAGAAATGGCTATAAGTGATACTGAATTTGTTTTCTCCTCCTACACCTCACAGACGCACTTGCAAGAGCGCAATGACCCTCCGCAGCTGCTGTTAGACTCCAAGCACATGTTCCCTGTTTTTTTTCACTTCAACCCATCCACCATAACCCTGGACACTATTCATATCCCTGCTTCTCTCAATTTGGAATTTCTCAATAAAGTCTGAAGAAAGGATAATTAAGCCCACCTCTCCTACCCAGAGAGCTCCAGCTCCAGCGAAGAAAGAAGAAAAAAATGAAAAGAAAAAAATTACAAAAGGATTTTCAGGAGCTCTTTCAATATGGACCAAACAGGTTTATGGAAGAACACAGAGTAATAAATGGATGCTAAACTGTACAGTCAAAAAGAGACTGATCTGTATGTGATTTTTTTTTTTTGTAATTTGCAGCTCAGAATAAAAATACTTGAAATGTAGATTTATTTTTTACTGCTTGATTTCACACTGACATAGTTCAAAGCCCATAATAATCTCCAAAAGCCACTAACAAAAAACAACAGTGAGTGGGAGACAATTTACTTTGATCTTCATAGGTGTCTATGAAGAAATGACAGTTAAAAACAAAATCTGAGACACTTACGCTGCCTTGAAGAACATGTAATTTGTCTAGTAGGTAGGTGGTTTGTATGCATTAATAACGGGACATGCAATTCTGCCTCTTGTTCTTGCTGGGAGCTGTCAATACAGTGAATTCAGAAAGGAAATTGCAGGAAGTGCAAGTACGTGTTGATCACGCTGGTTATATTAACGGGCTTGAATGCTGCTTGTTTCCTCTGACGGGGAATTTGTGATAAATTCTACGTTTGAGAAATGCACTTGTTCCTCCTCACTACATTTAGTGTATCTGGAAATTCAAATAAATTGGCAGTTTGGACTTTGTACCAAATTGACATTAGTGACTTGTAAAGGTTTTGTCCTCGTGAAATAATCTCAAGACAAGGGACTGCCTCAGGCCTCCTGCTTCTCGTATAGATGAGCATCATCCTGATACCTCCTGTTGGCTTTCCCTGTGCTATTAAAAGTCAGAAACTTCCATCTGGTGGCTGTCAAGGTCTTTAGACCTCTTACACGGCCTGTATCAGAGTCTCATGAGTAGATAAGACATGGTGAGGCAGCCCAGTTTAATCATTGGGTCCCTGAAGTGGAAAGACTCCACAACTTGTGAAAGTTGTACAGTAGGTATGTAGTTTATTCAGCGCTGAGGCACACGGGGGATAGCTCCACCAAAGACATGCGCGCCTTTTCGCAAAACCTGTCCCTCTATTTATTCCCCAAAATGTTGCATAAGTTTCGTAATCCATTCATTCATATTAATTACCTAGCCCTGCTTCGTATTATAATTTGCCAAAGAGTCCTTCTGCGCCTGCATAGTGCTCCCTGGTGGTCGTCTGGTGGTCGACGGGATGAAGTAAAACGAGTCTTCATCGGAGGTGAACTTCTCATCTCCTAGTCTCTTGGTCTCAGTCCAAAGAACCAGGCCGGTTCCCAGCTTGTTTAGAGGCCGAGCAGCCCTCCCTATCTCCGCAGCCTTGCAGGTGTTGTATTCTCTCCTCTCGTTTGGGTTAGCAGTTCCTCCCCCATCAGCACAGCTTTGATCCTCTCATCCTATCTTCGCAAGCACGGCAAACGTTCCGAACAGCTATTCTTAATTAGTTATTCTCTGATCCCTTGTTAACTTTAAATCCTCCTGTCTCATCCCCAGTCCTGCTTATGCTCAATGTGTTAGTCCATGGAAAAAATTCTGTTCAGTTCAACAGGCATCTGAAATTGGACCAGTTGTGCAAATACAGGGCTTGGAGAATACTTTTTTAAAAAGTTTTTAAAGGGAATGGATAAGCAACGAAATGTTTTAACACAAAAAAATTGTAGGATAGCATGTTAGTCATCTAAGCCATAAGAGTGAACGTGAACTCTATCTACAACAACCTTAAAGGAATAATTGCAATCAATTCAAATTATGTTAGGATGTTTTTTACCTAACTTGTAAATTAAAACAAACCACCCCTCTGACTTCCCCAGGGAGGCGCTGAAAAGGGCCAGCCACTCACAAAAGCAGTCACTGATTTTTCTCGGTGCTTATCACGATATGTTGAATTCTCAGTGGCTGCAGAGCCACTCTCCTTGCTGAGGAAGGGAGAAGGTGGATTCCATAATGGTTTTGTCAAAGTCAATCTCAACTTCCTTGCTTTTGGGGTTGCGGTTCCTGAAGTCTCAGCAATTCCACGATGATTAAGAGCTTTCAAAAAATATCTCTCTGCATCTGACTGCTTTCACAGAATCACAGAATGTTAGAGATTGGAAGGGACCTCGAAAGATCATCTAGTCCAATCCCCCTGCCGGAGCAGGACACCTAGATCAGATCACACAGGAACGCATCCAGGCGGGCTTTGAATGTCTCCAGAGAAGGAGACTCCACACCCTCTCTGGGCAGCCTGTTCCAGTGCTCTGTCACCCTCACCGTGAAGAAGTTTTTTCTCATATTCAAGTGGAACCTCCTATGTTCCAGCTTGAACCCATTGCCCCTTGTCCTGTCACTGGATGTCACAGAGAAGAGCCTGGCTCCATCCTCCTGACACTCACCCTTCACGTATTTATAAACATTGATTAGGTCACCCCTCAGTCTCCTCTTTTCCAGGCTAAAGAGACCCAGCTCCCTCAGCTTTCATTTGGAATAAATCATATCCAAACACCCAATTTATGATCAGGTACCCTGTCTGCTCAGCAGATTAAAACAGAACATGAACTTTCTTAAAGATACCCTAAATCCCACCATGCTGCAGTCACCTTTGGAGAGGAGTGTGTTTTCATTTAAACATCATGTATATAATCTATGTATATACAAACTGTAATAGTCCTGTATGTACTATATATGTATATTACTATCCAAAAAGCACATTTTTAAAGAAAAAAAAAAGTGCTGAGAACAATTATATTGTTCTATGCCAGTGGGTAAAAGCCTTGTTTACAAAGGAGTGTGGTTTAGTAGAGCTGTTCCCAGCCAAGGACAGGCTTAAGGCCATTCCCTAGGGAGAAGTTCTCCTTTCCCCTAACCATCATCCAGCTAATTCTAGAAGAAAATTTATTGCTTGTATAGTACCGAACAATTGCATCTACTGTGTGTATTCAGTGGTGCCTTCATCTCCCCTTCACATACCAGAAGGATCATGCCACTGTTTTGCTGCCTGTGCCCAGCAAGCCCACGCTCTGCTGTCACTTGCTCATCTCCAAGATTTTTATCTATTATACCTACCTCTTTTCCTATTTTGCAAACTAAAGTTTCAAATTTAATGCTCTGAATTTAATTTTTGAATTGTATCTTCTCCCTTCCCCCCCCCCCACTATAGTAATCATCACAGTTTAAAAAAAAAAAAAAAGTAATTCAGAATTTAGTCCTCCTGTCAGGCAGTTTTAACGTCGAGCTATTTCTGCAAATTCCTCTTAGGCCAGCAGTTTCTTCTCAGGCTCTTCAGGTCTCTACCTCTCTCTGATGTAAACTATTCTGAGTACAATTCCCAACAGATTGATTAAACCACTGATGCTCATTCAGACTAAATGACAGGTTGCTGAAGAATCCTCTTTCGCAACAATTTTGTTGCTGATCGCAAGTGTAAAATGTGGTTAATGGTCGTCTAGGGGATAATGGTGTTTCACTGGCAGTGTCAGGATCATAATTTATATGTACAACAAAGAGATTTTCTTAGAAATTCTCAGCTGGGAACTGGGATTTAACATCTTGATCTGTGGTCATGTAGTTTATCCATTAAAATCCATCTGGAAGAGGACGCTGTATGAAATATCTCTAATATATGTTATCTTTTCTGTTAGCGTTTTTTAAATTTTGGTTTTAGATGTTAATTTTATTAAATTGCTATGCTCAAGCATGCCTTTCTTTCCTCAGATTGGCACTTATTTATTTAAAAAGCAGATTTAACACAAAGCATGGCTTTGAGAAAGCTGGCTGTGTTCCACTTCTGTCTTTATTTTTAAATATTGATTATTAAGTTTGAACATTTTCCCACTCTGTGCCTTTAGCTGTTACTAAGGTAACTGATTCTCTACCGCTGTTTCCTTGAAACAAGTGTTAAAATATGGGAATATTTTTATTGTTTTGTCATAAAAGGTTCTTTGGGGATTTATAAGTCTGCTTATAACAATCTCACTCGGAGGAGGTCTGCAAAAGCACTTTGAAATTCTGAGGGAAAAAACCAATACTGACCCATCCTGATTTTCGCATGTATGGTGAATCTCAAAAAAGCACTACTGGGAATTAAAAAATAAAAAAATAACCTCCCCCCACCCCAACCAAAACTGAAAACCACAAAAAGCCAAATTGCACAAACTACCACCACCATGAAACCAACACTTCAAACGCGAATTCAGGCATGTGCTGACCTACAAAAAGCATCCAAAGAAATGCACATGCTTCATTTTCACCAAAAACTTGTTTTGATTTTGTTTTTTCTTCTTTTATTGGCATTTTGTAGCTGCAGTTGTTTATGTTTTAGCTGGTAAAGCTGTTGTAGTAGTTGATAGAAGAAAAAACCATGGGACCTCAAGGCTGAATTTGTGCATCCCTACATCAGAAACTTTTTTTTTTTTGCTGATACAACTTAATGCCACTGTATCTAAAAGGATTTTCTTGGATGAGCGACACAGTAACAAGCTGTGGGCATGCTGCAGAGCTGGAGCATCCATAGGCGCTACCTTTCCTGATCCTGAAACACCGAAATCACACCACAGCCTAAAGTCTGTGCAAGGTACAACCCTCCCTTTGTGCAAAAGATACAGGTGAGAAAGATGCACTTAAAAAAACAGGTCACTTTCCTCAATTTTCCACAATAAATGAGTAAAACTGTGCAAGCTTACTCTTTCAGACCATATTTAACTGAAAAATCAGCATTTTACCATTGCATATAAATATAACCTAATTAAAACAAATTCCATGAACTGCCACCAACTTTACTTTTTCCTCCAACTTTACTTTTCCTCCAACTTTACATATGCATTACATTAATGAATTTATATTTTTTTTTCCTGAAATAAGTTCTAGCAATGTAAGTATTAAGTCAAACAATGCAGAGGACGTATTCCCCAATGAGTACACAAATTATTTCAAAATATAAATGCCGATGGGCAAAGGCTTTCAAATTACGTTGAAATTAGAGGAAAAATAATCCAAAAAATGTGCTGCTACAGTGCAATGTCTATTTTTTTTTTTTGTTTTTTGGGGGGTTTTATGTGTGAAGTCTCGTTACCTTAACAAGCAGAAGGTAAGGCTGCTCCCAGAGGAATCGAATGATCCACAGGAGTGAACACTGTCGATGAAATACGGCTGCTTATAAAATATTTTTTTCCATTTTGAACCAATCTGTAAAGTACACCTTTGTTTATAGGAAAATGCTTCTAACAGTCGCTGTAAAATCCAGCTGTGGATAGGAAAAAAAATGGGAAATAAACCACTTTCGGAGAAATTCTGACTTTTTGGTCAAAAAATGGGAAGGTAAAAATGACACCTTTCAGTATTTACTTCCATATATCGGAAATATTTCTGTTTAAACATCACAAAGAGCTTTGCGAGCGCAAATGAACGGCCTCAAAGCTTTTCCTTAAAGGTTTGAAAGGTTTAGAAGTTATTATTAAATTTCAGAGGTCCTGGAGGGTCCCACTAACCTTTATGCACATCAATCACCCCTCAAGGGAGCTTCGAAAGGCTGTTTTTGGGGGGATCCTCCGTGAAAACCCCAGAGGAGGCGGTCAGGGGGCTCTGACAGGGCCCGCTGAGGGCGGGAAACTCCGGAAACCCCCCGCCGTACCGCAGATTCGCCTCAACGCGCATCTCCTTTCCCAGAGGAAGACGGCAAGGAGGAAGAAATTAAATCAAGCAGGAATTAAACTTAAAAAAAAAGAAAGGAATTTAAAATTAAT